>NW_010109567.1:4979-44200 GCF_000699245.1 Pterocles gutturalis
GGAACACAGCGAGAATGCCAGCTGAACCCCTCACGTAGCAGGGAGAAGCCTGTTTGCTGCATTTCCATTTTGCAGTCCAGCTTCAAACACCAAATGTGGGAAACAAATTATATGGTGATGAGAAGAAGCCGTCGCAATCAAATTCCATAGAAACCTTAATGCTGCATTTCTCTTTGAAGTGAGAAAGACCGAGTGGCAAGGGAGCAGAGGAGATGCCACCATGCGCAGTGATGGGTGGACCCCGCAAAGCTAATTCTGAAGACACTTGTGTAAAGGAAAGGGTGCTGCATTTGCCCCCCACCCTGCTGCCCCTAATAGCTGAGGTACCAGCAATTGGAAGATGCATTTCAGTTTCAAATACCACTTAGAATTACATTTAGTTATTTATTTTCTTCTCTAGCCACTTTGCTTCCAATCAAAACCATAATCTGTTACTCTGTTAGTATATAAAAAACCAATTTGCCATTTTCATTTCTAAAGTGCACTGGGTTGAATTGGACAGATGTTAAATAGGCTGTGCTTTCAGACACAGCTGGATCCCCAAACCCCTTTGGTTGCAGGTGACCCATTTGGTGTGCCTTGACATTTTTCTAAAAAGATCAGGCAAAGAAGGCTTTCATGTCAGAAGAATGGGAAACAAGGAACATTTGAAAACGATATCCCTGCATAAGGTTTTTACATTTCTTTTGACCAGTTCCCCTCTCTCCAAGCTGCAGGGAGAAAAAAAGACTCTCCCTATCCCCAGGCTCTGCAGAATGTGGCAAACATTTTTAAGCCTACCTGGTTGGTCAGGCAGGTGCAGCATTTACCTGGACATGCTGCTGGTCATTTCTTTCGTGTGGGTGTGCCTACTTGTGATGAGTAAGAAAAGCAGCTCAAGCCTCCAGAGAAATGCAAATGGGTGCAGGCCCTGAGTGAGTAAGTCATTTATATATTAAGCTGCTCATAGTTTTTAGAGGTATTTTGTGTAGATTCATTAGGAGTTGTAGTTATGTTTTTTGAAACATGAAATGGATAAACAGATTAAGTTTGCAGTATATCTCTGTATTTCCAAGTGGTACTCCCCTTGCTAACAGTCAGTATAAACAGACTATATAATAACCACCAGATTCAATCCAGAGATTAATTTTTTCCCTGTAGAAATAGTTATTTTATCCTTTTGTCTTAGAAAGTCACCATCATTAAGTGTCAATAACTAAAGATATTTTTACTATTGGCCTCATGGAAATCTCCCAATATACAACATGCAGGTACTCGACAAGTAATGAATCCTGTTCTCTGCTTTGCTTCACCTCGATTCTTTGCAACAGACCCTAACCAGATTCCTTTTGGGCTTCACCAGCTACACAGTGACACCTTTGTGTTTGGTGACTCTAGATCCGGCAGTGATATCCCTGAGAGAGCTGGCCAGTTGCTCTGCCTCTTCCATGCTTTCCTTGCTCCCCAGTCAATGAGTTTAACTTCTCGTGATTCATCCCAGTGAGTTTCAGTAATGCTACTGTCTAGTTTCTCCTCATCAGTGAAAATACTAGATTCATTGCTATTTTTACCCAAGTTCTTCAAATTAATGTATGAATAGTCAACAAAAATATCTCTTTGTGTGCTTTGCCGCAGAAGTGTAAAATGCCCAGTGCTGGTATGGGGTTTGCTTCTTTGCAGTCTCCTCTGGCACGATTAAACACCTTCCTAGTTATGGTCTCGAAATAGAATGCTAGCTGACTGCCTTCTTAACTATTAGCAGAAATAATCCTATCTACACATTCCTTTGCCATTGGAAAAGGGGCTAACATTAGAAAAAACCTCTAGTTTTTGCCCAGCTCAAGGTGTACCCACGTAACTTTTCCTTTTATCTCTTGGACAGGGAGAATTTCTCCAGAGATAACTCAAGACTTTATCTTTCTTCGCTTATTTTCAAGACAACATGCCTGTTAACAGTATATATCTATCTGATGCCAATTCATTTGTGTTATTTTGTCATTAACCAGCACCTTTACAATCCTTTGGGGTTTGATAAGCTTTGATAAGACTGATGGGGGTGTAAAGATCTAGATTTGCATTGAACTGGTGGTTTTGGAAAAGTGGGGTTATAAAGGGTTATGCTAAGACAAAGAGAAAAAAGATTAAATTATATACGGGAGTTTCAGTAAATGTTTTTACTTAAAAAAATAATGCTTTTAGCAAACAAGGACATTACTTCTTCTAATCATGGGATGTCTGCAGTATTCCCTTATTGGGGCTCCTCTTTTAAGTAAGAAACAAAAAGCAAGGGAAAAATGTTAAGGTTCATTCCATATGTGCAGTGGGAAATTTCTTATAGGCCTTGCTCTTTCAAGGTCCACAAGTCTATTTTTTTAATTTCTTTTCATAAGAGAGGTAGCCATCGGGAGGGGAGGTAGCATGTTTTTACTGAGCCAGTATCCATCCCAGCTGCTGCACCTATTTCCCTTGGTGTAAGTTATGTTCTTGGTATCTCCTTCAAAATTAAAGTTATTTGGGTCAAGAAGAATTACAATAAATACTTTCAAACTATGAACCAAGAGACTATTCTTAAGTTACACACCTTGAAGTGTCCTTCTCTCCCTCTAGACATTGATTTAAATGTGGCAGGTGAATTGATCAGTAGGGTGATCCTTACTGAATTTGGTCAAATAATCAAATTCGTGTACATCTACACACATTTGAAAGTAAGAGCTGTGTTAATCTTTGCTGGCCACTCAGCTGACATTGTAATTATTTTTTGAACATCTCATAGATGCAACAATAGCAATGAAATTATTTCATTTAAAAAATTTAATACTGAAACTGGGTTAAAATGTTCAGTGCAGGAAGATAGGAAAAGTCAACTGATAAGAAGAAAAATATGTATATTTTTCTGTAGATCCAAATTAATTTTAAGACAGAGACAAATTCTATCTATCCATCCATGAACTTTTGAAACATCAATTGCTACTGTATTAATAGCTAAGGATGGGCAGAAAATTTCACCATTCCTAGAAAGGTGTATCAAAATGTGACCTGCAATAACAATAAAAACAGGTCACGTTTGAAGGAAGTTGGTTTTGACCTCCTCCTTCCTAAATACTCTTTATAAACATGTAACAGAGCAGCAACACCCGTATATAGTCAGCTTTTGCCATATATGAGACACCATTTTGCTTGTAACGGTGCTAGAGTTCACCAACTTAATGCAGCACTTTACAGGCTGGGAGTCTGCCTCCCAGAAACATCTTTGGGGAATGTTGCTGTATCAAGGTTGTCTGCAAAGAGATGTGTTGTCTGCTAGAGAAAGAGGTTTTGCCTCTCCGAGCTGTTAAGGCACAGATCAGTTCCCAGGAAGGACTATGCTGGAGCAGATCCTGAGGCATAGTGATGGCCTGCAGCCCTCTGATGTCCTGGTAAGGATGGCCTGGTTGGCTTTCCTAGAAAGCCAAATCCCCCTGAGCGAGGTCATCATGGCATCACTAGGTGCGGGGCAGGAGGGCTAAAGAGAGCTCCGAATGAGCTAGCTGGGCTACTCAAAGCAGTCTAGTCACGTTAGTGTGGTCCCCAGCTAGACACAGACATGAAAATACCTCTGGACAGTGTGATCCTAAGCAAACCTCCCAATGACTCCTGTCACACTTCTGGGGGAGGACAATGCATGTGCATCTATAAAACTTTTGCCATTCCTGAGAACAATGAAGGAGAGGAAAAAATAGTTGTATTCACAGGATGCTATTGAGTTCTTTGTGTTTTTTTGATTCTCTTTAGACCCTTTTTTTAAAAAAAAGAATCATTAAAGCGTTTGTGTTTTCAAACATGCCCTGGTTACGGTTACTAAAGTGTAGGAGATGTGTTTCTGACTGTTCCTAGGAAAAGCAATTTAACCTTGGCAGAGTTGTTTCTGAGAAATGCGTTTGTATCTGTTCAAACATAAAGTTTGTCAGCTAGCATCTCTAGAGTCTGCCCGTGCAGAGCAGTTCCTTTGGTTCATCTGAGGCTATAAGCAGGACCACAGTGTGTGAGCCTGCAACCCAGCCAAGTATTGTCCAGGCCAGCACTGCAGGAGCAGAGGGTACTCAGCAGGGAAGAGCTGGTCTCCTGGCTGGAGTCCTGGCAGCACGGATTAGCAAAATGCAAGTTGTCTTGAATACAGAGAAATAAAAACCAATGTGAGGCTTACAGTCAGGGCTAGAAGGTGGGAAGAGATGAAAAGGTCAGGTGAAAAAGAGTAGCATAGGAAGGAAGAAGTAGGAGAATTGTTAGAATTATTAAAAACAGTTAGGGCAGAAGGTGAGGCAGGAGGGAGAAGAAATGGAAGGGAAAAGGAGATGATGTGAGAGGGCAGTATCCAGGTATCACTTTAATACTGACACTTTCTGTGTGTTGAGTGTTTCACTTAGCAACTTTCACTGTTAGGAAATCTTTTGACACATTTTGGGAGAGAACAAAGAGGACTGTGACTCAGAGTCAGCCCATGGCAGCGTTTTTCCTTAGGGAAAAAAAAAAAGGAGAGAATATTAAGTCCTCTGATCATTTCAGTGTGAGCACAAACTCATGACCTGACCTGGCCATTTCAAATTTTGTTCCTCTCTGTGTGTACGTACTGCCACAGATGCCCTGAGATCATACAGGTTCAGAAGAAATTTGGATTGCTACCTGTCCAAATGTAAGACATTTCAACCAATCTTCTTCAAAATATAAGCCTAAGGATTTTAAAATTATAATTTTCAGCTTTAATGTTTTTTACCATTTTGGAAAAAAAATGTATGCAGAATTTCTGTCCATTTCAGTTACGAAGAAGACTTTCCCAACACACAACAGGCCTTAAACTGCTGCAGAGGTTTATTGCTGAATCTTTCAGTTTCTTAGACCATTTATTTGCATAGTAACAAGGAAGGAAGAAGATGACACAGTGATGCACTTCTGAACTCTGTGAACTGTGGTGAAATGGTCAAAAATCCTTCTACCATTACCCTGCTGCATGGTGAAAGAAGCACTCCCAGCAGAGGCAGGACTTAGAACTGGTTTTGACAGGATCATCTATAAAACAGAGCTACAGTGAAGTTTACAACCTAATTTTTTTCACTTTTTAAATTTTTTTTTACAGCAACACATACCTTACAGTCTCAAAGTCCTTCATGTAGCAGAACAAAGAACCCAGATGCGTCAAGTCCCATGTGCGGAGGGTGAGACTTCTGCCACTGGCTGTCACCTCATGCACCCATGTCCTTAGGTGTGTATCTCAGTCTCCTGTAGCCCCAAAACATCGCTCCTGCTCTGTGACCCCCTCTGCCAGACATGGCTGCATGGGCTGACCAGCAAAGCAGCTCGGAGCCTGCTCACTGTGCGTGGGAGCAGTGAACGCACTGCCCCTGACTCTGAACATGTGCTCACAGATCCCCGAGGGCAGACATGCTCCCCAGTGAGAGACTGGCACTGGAAACCCTCCACCACCAGGTACCTGTCCTCTTCATTCCTCACACAAACCAATTGCATGGGCACTTGGGAGAGAGGGAACCCAGGAGGTCTGCGCCTCCCCTCGTATCCACAAGTGCCCAGGGTTGCTCTGGAACAAGCAGCCAGCTTCTTTGCAGCAACCATGCAGGTCAATGCCATTATACGTCCCAGTTACGCAAAGAGTTTGTAGTTTATTGAAACGTGACACTATGGAGACAGTGCAAAGCCAACGGAATGTGGAATTAAATAGCATAGGGAGCATGATGCCTTCTCATGTACAGCTCAATATAAACTATGCTGATCGTGTGTCATTGCTGAGTGGTTTCCAGCTACAGGATCCAGAAAAGCTGCTGCAGAGGGAACAAAGACCTGTTAGGAAGCCCGAGAGGACCGGTCCAGTTGCTAAAGATACACAGTCATAACTGCACGGGAGAGGGACAAAGGTGAAAAAACTACAATGAAAGAGGCAGAGCGCAGTGTTAGGGCAGCAGTAGGACAACTCCTAATGGGAAAAGAAGCACATGAAGAGCCATAAAGGAGGTGAGAATCTGGAGAAGGAAGGATAAAGAAAGGACAAAGTCAGGAAGGCTGGAAGAGCGAAATTGAGACAGAGCAGGTGTTTAGGCATAAAAGAGGAAAAGAAAGAATTACTAGACTGGAAAAAGCCAGTTAGGAGTATTTTAAAGACCATTAGCAATGTTTCTTGCAACTCTAGCGGCAGCTCTAGAGTCTAGTGTTTGTTGGTCAGATATAGCCTGACCAAGATGTACCCTTGGAGGGGGACAGCTTATCAAATGTCTGGCTTCCTTGAGTCATTTCTCATTCCCATGTGGGCCACTTATGGAAAGCACACTTCCTCTGATAAGTGCAGTTGTAAGAGCACAGGTTTGTGCATCCTTGGAGCTTGTAGCATTTTTCATGGAGATACGTCCTTTTGTTCTACTCACACTCTCGGCTTCTGTGAATTCTTGAACTCTGCTCCAGTGGAGCAGTGAGCTTTTTGAAGTGCATAGCGTAGTGTCTGGTTAAGTTACTCTGGCACACGTTTCATGCTTTCGGCAGACACCCACAGTTCAGCAATTGGAACAAAGTGATCTGTCTTCATAAATAGCAAGTGGTTATTTCTGGAGAAGAAAAGAATGAGATACCTTGTTGAAATATATGTTTTGTCTGGCTAAGCCTTTGACACACCATTGCTTAGATAAAACAACAAATGTTCTCATAATTTTTAAGTACTGCTGCACTTCAGATACCATCAAGTAGTAGAGGTAACCATGAAGCACTGTGAGATCTGCACATTCGTCCTCACCACAATCCATCTAGTCATGTTGACCTGTGTCCTGTCCTCTAATCCCCATGCAAGTATGAATCTGGACCAAGTTTAGTTATGGTTTCAGCAAAGATAACTGGCTTGGCATTGAGTTCAGTCTGCAGCCCGAGCAGAAGGTTTTGTTCGTGCTAGTTTGTTTGCTCAGCTGATTCCAGATCTCATCCTTGCATCCCAGCTTCTTGTCAGAGCCTCTCTCCCACCAAGATAGCTCCAAGTTCCCATTCCTAGACGGTTCCTGGCCACATGTAGTCCTCAAATGTTCTTCTCATTCCTGATGGATGTTTGTCTGGCCTGTCCTTAACAGTTGCCATTGATGATGGAGATTCCTCCAACCCTTCAGCTGGCATCTTCCAGTGCTTCTTTGTCCTTCCCTACTGTGTAAGCTGCGTTTTCTGTACAGCTGTTTAGAACTGTTACTTCTTATTGTGTTCCCAGTAGATGAGGAATATGTTTTACTCTCTTCCTTGCAGCAACTTTTTATGCAGTTGTACATTGTTATAGTGTCTTCCACTGGTTTTCTCTTAGTTAGCTTAACCCTGAGCCCTTCAGTCTTTCTACATCTCACATTTCCTAGCCCACAGTTGTTTTTCTTTGGGCTGCTTCCACTTTGTCTTTTATCAAGTGCAGGGTTCAGCTGGACACAGTATAATTTAAGTTCCTACTAATATCGTCCAAAAAAAATCAGGGGTCTCCAGCAGTACTCCCATTTCCACATTACATTTTAACATTTGCCTTTTTCACAACAGCCTGACATCATTGGCTCATGCTCTGTTTGCTCCCCACCAGCACTCCCTCTACTATCTAGCCTGTTCTCCAGCTTGTCTTTTACATTTGGTCAGTCTTACCCAAGTGTAGTATTTTGCCACTGTCTTTATTGGTTCAAATTGACCATTTTAAAACTATGAAACCAATATTTCAAGATTGCTGTAAACTCTAACCCTCACTCATGGTGTGCTCAGCATCCTCCAGAGTTGTGCCAACCACAAACATTAGGAATATTTTTTCTTTCCCCAGAGGTCTATCATTCATGAAAAAACATGAGTAGTACCAGAAAAGTATTTTGCAGAACCTCTCTCAAAATATCCTTCTAGTTTGTGAACAGTTGTTAACTATCCCTTGATATAATTTATCAATCAATTTTGGAGCCAGTTAAAATAACATGCTCTAAACCAGGAAACCCCAAGTTACTTACACGATTGACATGCAAAACACTGTAAAAACTCTTACTAAGGTCAAGACATGGGACACCTTCTGCTGTACCATCCCTCTCCTATAATATATCCAATTTATGTCAATTCCTTCACTCAAGAAACCTATTTTAAGAAAACAGGAATACCTAAGTTAAATATAGACACTGTTCCTGCCTGCTGCTGTTGTACATATATAGCACTCCCAGTCAAGGAGGCTGTTACAAGTATTAGTGTTTGGCTTTTTAGACAAAAGGTCCATCATGCCATACATCCTGGACTCCAGAACTTGGCTGCAGAGTATCTGAGGACAAGCTGTGGGTCTGTATGGGATCGTACTGATTGCAACAGGGACATATTTCCTCCTTTGCTCTATTAGCTTCACTTTACCTTCTTTGGCTGTGGAAGAGCAAAATATTTTAAAAACAAATCCCCATCTTTCCAATGTAGTTGCCCAGTTTGGCAGGTGATGGTGAGAAAGATACTAACTGCTGGTTCTAAGCTTTGTCTTCAGTTGCCTTTGGTTGTGGCATTCAATAAATTTTTCCCATTGTTTAGTTCAGCTCTCATTCAATCTCCTTTCCACATTGCAAACAAAAAGGAAGAAATAAGTGGTTAGCTAAAAGTGAATATAAATCAAAGAATATTTTGTAATTAAAGGTATTTAAAATCTATTTGGTGTTTGCACACCAAAATAGAAACATTTGAGAAAGAAATATATCAATAAATGTATACTGAGTGTAACTTGCTGATGGATTGTGACTTGCTGATGCAGCTTGTTACTACACCCAACCCAACAATTCTCTTCTTGGTTTCCCTTTAGAAAATACATAGTAACTGAAGTATAGAGTTGTGTTCCTATACCTGCTAAAGCCAGTAGAAAAGATTGATGTTTTTCATGATTCAATGCCTTTTTTACCAGTGACAAGGAAGAATTCTCCTTTGTTGGTTCTAACTGGATGCTGGCAATCACTGGGAGATACCAGATTTTTCCAGTGTCAGTTTCAGAAATAATGGAAGAACAACAAGAGGAGTAAGAAAGTCATTTATAAACAAACTTGAAAAACACTTTTGAAACCTGCCTACTATTGTAGTGGCAGTCTCATTTATATGACTGTCAGCCTTTGATGAAGTTGGCTTCTGCAAGTGCTGTCATCTGTGGTGTCAGCCTTCCTGGGATAGTGAGTGTCACTCTGGAGCTTCACTTCTAAATGCCGGTGTTAAGCAATTGCTTGTCTGTTCTAGGGAGTTTATAATTTTTAACTGGTTCAGTTTGTGTGTAATGTTAAATGAGTCCTGAGACATTATGAAACCCTGAAGTTATCACACAGGATTAGAGCAGAGGTCCTTCACAGTCAGCACTCTGTCTTGGTAGAAGCCAATATTGGATCGTTCAAAAGAAAGTGCAGTAAATGGAGGTCAGCTGCCCAGGGCAGCTGCTAACATCTGCCTCTCTTAAATGGAATATGATTTATGCTCTGAAATATGAAAATGATTATGCATTCCAAACCCAATTCCAATTCTATATTACATTTAACAGAAATTTATTTTGATTGTATTCAAACTTACTTCCTCTTAGTATCATGAAAACTCTTGGTCACAGCTATTCAGCTCTCCCCAGAAAATTATTTTCTAATATTTTTTGTCTCTAACATGTCTATTCTTATTAATCTCTAGTCCAAATTCAGCAGCCCCAATGGTTCAGTATGGCAGTCTCTTCCACGCCTCTTCTTATTTTGTCACTGAATCCTTCTGCATCTCTGCTGTCTTTGCCTTAAATCAGTGCTGCCCAGACTTTCTGCTCTCCGCTGCCTTTCTTCTCAAGAACTCCTCAAACCCAAGCATAGTGCCATTTGTCTCAGGATTTCCTCAGTCATTCTCCCATCCCTTGATCAGATGAGTGCCTGTGTCTCTTCCCAGAAAAGATGAATCTCCTCCTGCCAGAAGTCTTCATCCAACCCTGAGCCTGCTACTAAGAGACCAAAAAGAAAGAGTATCCCTACAAACAGGCTTCACATTGGATAAATTTCATAACTGAGCCATGAACAGCCCAAGGAGTGTAGACTGAGCACGCATTTTTCGATAGAATCCTTGGAAATGAACCTGACATGACAGGTTTACTATTGTTTTATACAGCTGAATTGTAAGCTTTTCAGTAATATATATATCTTTCTTGTTCCTTAAATTATAGTCATCCAAAGTTTGTCCAAAGATCTTTGGAGGAACATTGAAGTAAGATGTTTTGCATGTCATTTGGAAATTCATAGCTAGACCTGTAAATCTATGTGATTAAAATAAAAAGGGAGTTCTCTTGGTCCCATCACAGTCATTAGACAATGATTTAAGATGAGTTTACAAACTGGGCCTTGGACCAGCAAGCGATTACAGTTCTGTGATGGTTTCACACACTCACAGTGATGCAGGAATCGAGCACAGAACAGCCTCCCCCCTCCCCAGCGAGGAAGCCATGCCCTGCAGCCGGCAGTCACCCGGTGGCCCGCACAGCCACTGCCCACCCTCTCTGCTGGCGGGCTCCGCAGGCAGCCGCAGCTAGATATCAGCTCCAGAAAAAAAGCCCAGCTCCTGAATTTACAGCCTTCCTCACATCAAGAGATGGGACACGACTGCGATACTGCAGTGAAGAGATCTGCCGTCTGTCCTGTACCTGCAGCGGGTATTGCCAGCGGCTCAGCGGCCAGCCCGGCGCGTTCCTGCCTGCTGGAGTTGCTGGTGTGTGTGTGAGCTGGTTTGCAGCTCAGATTGTGTTCCTGAGGCTGTGCCAGGATGTGTCTCACTGTGCACGCCTTCTTAGCAAAAGGGACGTGGTCCACACTGCGCAGTACAAGTAGCGGCTAATAACCTTGTTTAAATTACCATGTGCTCTCCTTGTTTGAATATTCCTGGATTGTTGACCTTTCCAGGCTACTGCAGAGTCCATAGGAATGAGTGGGGAAGGGCAAAGCATCTCAGGGCAGGATGTCTGACGAGAGGAATATGAAGGGGGATGAGGCTCTACCCCAGCTTGTGACATCAGGGCATCTATAGACATCATGATAAGGGAGAGCTGAAGTGCTTCACTTTTGAAAGTATTTTGGGGTATTTTCTTTTACTTTCCCTTTGAGCTGACAGCAAGATTGCCTGCTGCCTGGAACCGACATTTTAACTGTTACGTTTGTCTGAAGCCAAACTGGGATAACCAAAACATTTTGAATTTGGCACAGGAAAATTAGGTGGCAGACTGTGCCCTGGTGTTGCCTATACCTGGAGAATAGACTTGACAGTCTTGTCCTGTAAGTATCCAAAGGGAATCAGGGTAACACAACTCAAAAATGCTAAAAGTTAAAAATTACCTCAGAGTTCAAACCACAAATAACCTACAGGATTGGGCTCAAAAGGATAAAATGTGTGCAGATTTTAGCACAGACTTCAGCAACAGATATCTTTGAGACGTGTTATATGACATCCAGAAGTCTCCAGAATAATTAGAGGCTTTGTGCTGGACGTCACAGATACCCCAGGTAGACGTCCATCATGTTTGTGAACATCTTGAGCCGTCATCCAAGTGGCCAGGTATGCCCAGGGTGCCAGCAGCTCCCCAGCAATGCAATTACAGTGATGACCTATGGTAAAGACTCCTATGTTGTTAATTGTTGGTGCAAATAAAACAGTTTTCACGTTGGTATAACCTCACAGAATCATAGAATCATAGAATGGTTTGGGCTGAAAGGGACCTTAAAGATTTCCACCCCCCTGCCATGGCAGGGACCCCCCCCAAGCCTCATCTAGCCTGGCCTTGAACCCCTCCAGGGATGGGGCATCCACAGCTTCTCTGGGCAACCTGTTCCAGTGTCTCACCACCCTCACAGTAAAAAATTTTTTCCCAATATCTAATCTAAATCTACCCTCTTTCAGCTTGAAACCATTACCCCTACACTACCACTACACTCCCCGATAAAGAGTCCCTCCCCATCTCTCCTGTAGCCCGCTTTAAGTGCCGGAAAGCTGCTGTAAGGTCTCCCCAGAGACTACTCTTCTCCAGGCTGAACAACACCAACTCTCTCAGCCTATCCTCCTACAGGACGTGGTCTGATCATCTTCATGGCTCTCCTCTGGACTTGCTCCAACAGGTCCATGTCTTTCCTGTGCTGAGGACTCCAGAGCTGGACGCACTACTCCGGGTGGGATCTCATGATAGCGGAGTAGAGGGGGAGAATCACCTCCCTTCCCAGGTTTGGACACCAGTCTTCAACCTGTTCACAAGACAGATCAAAGGGAACATCACTGTTTCATACCAGAGAAGTCCTTTCATGTTTGAGTGGTCTGCAGTTCATGTAAGACAAATCACACCATTTTGCTTATCATCTGCGGTACAGATACTTGTACAAATTGAGAAAAAAAACATCAGCCCTGCTCACCTTTGCAGTGTCATCTCTGATTCCTGGCCTCTGGTTCATCCCAGTTCATCCCGGGAGAGGGCTGGATGGGCAGATGCAGCAGCAGGCTGGTGACCCACAGGGTGGGAGGGAGCCAGGTGCTCCCCATTCTTAACCACCAGCCCTGAGCCCTTGAAATACAACCTCAACACCTCATGAGCACTAGAAACATCTCAAGTTTCCAGACTGGAAAACATGAGCTGCTACTATCTGAACTGCTGCATCTGGGCCCTGAAGAGGAGAAGACACAGCAGCAGCATAAATGTCTCCAATTAACAAGCTGTTGGAGGAAGACTGAGAGCCCACTCTTACGGATTACAGTAACATTTGTGAAAATATTTCCACCTTCTGAGAAAAGAAGAGCAACCTATAGTTTCTCTCAATTTGGGTGATAGTCTCTGGAGTTTTCAAGGAGCTGGAGTAATACCTTTAAGATGAAATTTCATGCAATGTCAAATTATTTTCTCTTCAAAACCTGTCCTTCTGGAAAATAAATGATGGAAAAGAAGATGAACAATTTATTATTCACTCGTTTAAAAGAAGCAATGGTTTAGTCAGATGCAGTGCCTTTGGCCAGTAAAGATAATAAAGGAATAAAGGATTCGTCATCAATACTGCACTGAAAGAAAAAGGTCACATTTGTCATTGGTCTAAATCTAAAAGGCCAGGTTTTGTTCTGTTATTCTAAAACGGTGGCCTTTGGTCCCTCTTTGATTTTCACACTGTGAAATAATTCCAGCAGAGATGCAGACTCCTCCATGGAATATTTAAACCTATTAAATGTCCCTGCTTTATCTCAGTTGCTTTTTCAGAACCCATCAGGAATAGTTTGTGCACCTTCAAGTAGCTATGTAGTACAAGATGACAAGTGCTGTATTAAAATAGAGAATTAGGGCACTGTTCAGATACAGAGAACGGAATCTGGCCTCTGGATTTACAGACCCAAGCCGATTTCCTTGGAGAAGTTGTTCTGCAACAAAGATTCTTGGATTAATTTCTGACTTGGATTTTCAAAACTGCTATGAGGTGGAATTTCAGTGATGCCAGGATTTCGGTCCCTCAACAGCAAAAAAAAAAAAAATAGCTGATGCCTCCTGGCTCCCTTATGATTGCATTTATACTTTGCATGCTGGTTCTTTCTGTCCTGTGTCCACTGTATCCACGGTAGATAGGTCTATGGCTGACTTTTGCCCTCCTGTCACTGCGGGACAAGTCACCTTTCCAGGGCCTATAACCTTTATCCTGCAACAGCAATATCAGGAAGCACCACAGCAACAATCAGCTTTGCTGGGAGCTGGGAAATGCCAGCTCATGCTAGAAACTTCTGTTTGCACCAGCTGTGAAAATGAAGAGACTCTCAGACATTAACTGATTTTGACAAAGGATAAAGTGGCACATGTCCCACTCCAATGTGCTGTATAAATTCCCCTCCTAAACTCACCTGTGTGGTTTGGTATCATTCTCTCTTCTATACAATTTCCTTTTTTCCGAGTTTCCATTTGCAAGTTTCCCACTTTTTCTCATAGGTGTTCGGGTCCAATTTGTCAATATCAGTTCAAGAGGCAGGTTGGATTACTAAAGCTGGCCTCACCTAGTCATAACTCCAGCATCCCATTCCCGAAGGGCAAAACCAGTAATTATTGGTAACATGACTCCAAAGAGCATTCCTTGCCATACCGTAATAAATATGACAACTGCAATACTAGTGTATGAAAAATATTTTCCATACCTCTTAGGTTTCACTATATTTAAAAATATCTAGAGCTTTTGCATGACAACTGTCTTAATTGCTGGAAATTTGGCTTACCTTGCTTTGGAAAGCCGTGAATACATGAACATGTTGTTGCTTGTACTCTGCTTACTCACTTTCAGACACACTCAGAATGATTTAATCTAGATTTATAATGTTATAACTTTTATGCCTCAGCTTGCCTAAGTTGATATTGGCAACCTGGGACGTGGATTGCTTACCAACAGTACTTATATACTGGTATGATGAGCACCATCCAAAGCCTAAGAGAGTAAAAGAAAGAAATTAAGAGTGTGGATTTTACCACATACAGAACTTGACTGGCCAGGTAAGAAAATACGTAACAAATATGAGTATAACTCCTCCATTTCACTCTCCCAAGCATGATACGGATTGTACAAAGTGTCAAGAGGGATACACCCACCTTGAACCAAAGATTTGTGAAAATCAAAACTATGCAAGTACAAACTATTTGCTCCCACACATGTTAATGCCAGTGGTAGCACACCTTTTGGCTAAGGAAGCCCTAGGTGCTGGAGCTGCCTAGAAATCTTGGTGTTTAGCATATAAAACTTAGCGTTTTAGTTCTTCTTGTTTTAAAGAGAAGCTTGAAAGCACGGAGGAGAAGCAGTGACTGGAGGCAAAGCATGTCTCCCAAGCAGCCAACAACATTGCTCTGCCTCTGCATCAAAGTGTCTGAGCAGAGCAGGACACAGCTGCTGTGTGTTGGAGACGAGCGGAGGTCTCTGAGCAGAGCAGCAGAGGCTGGGAAAGGGGGAAAGAGGACATACTGCAGGAACGAGAGAGCCAGAGGGGTCTCGACACTGCTTTCAACTCCATCTGCCACCATGGGCTAAAGCCCTCAGGGATCCGTCCTTGTAGCAGGATCAGAAATGTCTTGTTCACAGCAAAGCTCCTCCTCAGTGCTTGTAGCACAGCAGTGCTCCTTTGGGGCATCAATATTGCAACTGGTGCTGCCCCGCAGTACTTTGGTTTAAACACCAGCGCTCCAGCGTGCCTCCACAGCACCCTTTGCTTGGCTCCCTGCAGCATTACAGAAAAGGGCAGCCAGGGTCTGAAAATGAAAATGCTGTTTGTGGGCACGAGTTCCTCATTTTACCAACAAGGGAGAGGGATGGCAGAGAGATATTCCCAAGGTGGCAGTGACTCTGGATGAGATTTCTAACTTCCTTGTGTTCAGTCCAGAAGGACCAGAAAAATGTGGGTACCTCCAGTATTTCTTGTCCCCATTAGCTGCTGATCTTATTTTGTTACAGTTGTTTTCCATTTTTTTTAATCTTTATTGACCTTTTTTATATTTTATGCTTTGTTAAAGTGTTTTTTTTTTTCCCTACAGCAGAGAAATTGCAAATACAATGTTATCATGAGTAATGTGCTGACTTTGTTTTCTTATCCACCTTAGGACATTTATTTACCCCTTCTTCACTAGAGGCAGACCTTTCCCACTACAATTGCTTTTCTTTGGCACATTATTCTGTATCTATAATGGCTTCCTCCAGGGATACTACCTGATTTACTGCGCTGAATATCCGAACGACTGGTGCACCGACATCAGATTTACATCAGGTAATTATAGCCACAGGATTCCCAAGATCTAATCTCCAAGCAATTTGTAAGCATTTTGAATTATGTTCTAATCTTCACTGAACATGTGAGTCAATTCAGTTGTGATGGAAATCAGCACAAAACCTGCCTGCTGGCCCAGATAAAACAAATAAATGTGCAGTGACTTTAAAAAAAATTATTTTTTTTTTAGCTAGGCAGCCACCTCTGAAGGCGTATGATGTTATGTGTTGGTCTCAAATCACCAGCCTTGTTTTACTGACACCACTCCAGAGCGTCCCGCTGCTACAGGCTGTGGAGATGCAATCTCAGACCTTCGCTGAATGGGGCTGTGCCCTTGTTCAGCCAGCGATGTCCACCCAGCAGTGGCCACGTGCAGGCACAAGCTGTGGCTTTCTCTTCCCCACCAGGGAGCTTTGCACTTGATGCAGCTATTCCAGCAGAGAGAGAAAAGAAGGGCAAAACCTCAGCATAAATGAGGCTTTAGAGACAAAGGGCTCTTTTTTCTCGTGTAAGGCACGTGGGAAGATTAGAGATCACACACAGTCTAGTTGTACGTTAATATGGTTCTTTTATATTCTGTAACTTAATAGCCTAGCTAAATTTCACCCTGTAAAATCCCTGGGAGAATAACTGAGCAAGAGCAGCTAGGTGGCATTGCACACATTTGGTGCTACACAAGGATGTTTTTTAAATGCGCACATAGAAATGAAGATTAACTTGGAGCTCTAAGGAAATATTTTGGATATGACAAATACAAAATAACCAAGTACCTGTTTCAGGCTGTGGATGCAAATTCGGTCTTTTCAGTCAGCGTGATTGTTGCTATTGTTGAAAATCCTGGATGTTGTTTAGTAAGATCTCCCATACCTGTCAAAGAAAACACCACATCACGTAATTTGCATTAGCAGTACTTGAAACATTAAATAAAACCCAGTATATTCTTCCTCTACAGACTCTTACCCACTTGCTGTTGCTACTAGAAGTGTTGAGGTTTTATCAGCACTTAGCCTTTTTTCTATACTTCTTAGCACACACCACCTCTATTTCTTTCCTTGCCTCCCCATCATTGTCAGAGGTGGTTTTCTCAGTGCCTAATGCAGCAAGAAACGTAGGGCATGTCACCTGCAGGGTTTCTCAGTCAAATGCCTCTAGTTTTTCAGCTAAATGGAGTCTGGTCAATGAATCATTTTGGCCAGAAGCTGTCAGCATCCTTCAGTGAGTAACTGCTTCAAGTGCATGCCCATAGCTTTGTCCGAGCTGCCTTGCTGGCAGGGGACTGGGCTGTGCTGAGATGTAGGTTCCCTTCCTGGTCCCTGTGATGTGCTGGATTAGTTTGGGTTCTCTGTGCTCCTCTTTCCCCAGCTGTAAAATAAGAATGATGGTACTTGCCTACAGCTCAGTGGTTACCCTGCAGTGATGTTCACAGCCGTGCCTGGCTGCCATCAGCCAGCAGTGGCTGTTGGGCAATTTGTCCCCTCCTTGATGTTCAATAAATGGTGACTATGGCCAGCTGCGTAGCTCAGCTTTTTCTCACCCCAGTGGAAAGTGCTCTGGTCTCACCAACAAAACTGAGTGCTCAGGATGGTCAGAGTTCTGTCCAGAGCTTCTCTCCATACTGAAGCTATCCAATGCGGGTGATCCCAGAGGACTGTGATCCACAGCTGACACACAGATATAGGGCTATTTGTCACACATCACCTATGCTGCTCCTCTTCAGTAGCCTTCTCACTAGCAGCGCATCTTTTGACTTAAAAAAGAATCTACCCACCTCCTGTTAGGTCTCCTGCCTGCCTGCTCCAAAAATAAACCTCACATATGTGCTTGAGTGGGGACAGCCAGGCAGAGATGTCCTTCTAATCCATTTCTTGTTTGTTTCTTAGGCCTCCTCTTATTTCTGCTGGGAATGGGAATCAACATTCACAGTGATCTCCTGCTGCGCCAGCTGAGGAAACCCGGGGAAGTCACTTACAAGATTCCTCAAGGTATATTCTTATCTCCCACCCCCTTGGAGAAAGTAGGGCAGCAGGACAGATAATGCTTTCTGACTGAGTTCCCAGCAAAGCAACAGCAACAGCAGAAATGCGAGTATCACACAGGCACTCGGCTCAGGTTCCCGGCTGCAGACAGCCCACAAGAATCACCAAGAGTATCTAGAAAACATGAGCTGTGAGGAGAGGCTTTAGGAAACAGGCTGGGTTATTTACAGAAGATTAAAGTGGGACATACGAAGAGGATTTTAGCCTTGCAAATGGCAGCTGCAAAGATGGAAATATTCTTCCCCATGCCCAGGAAGAAGTTGTAGTGGACTTCTCACACTGCAAAAGGGAGATTCAAAGTGTAAACTTTAGGACAAAAAATAACACCAAGGAAGCAAGGTGCAGAATTTCCTTTCCATCTCCTTCAAGGTGGGGCTTGGTGAGGAAGAGTGGCCATGGGCCAGAGAGGTGAACCAGGAAATGTCTAGCTCTGTAGAGCAACATGTACGGGCAGCCAGGAGTTTTCTGGTTTTGGTGGTGACCCTTCTGCTGTTTTGTTATGGATGGTAATATCTCCCCCCCCAGAGTTTCTCACCTCCAATACTTACCTGCCTCTTGTAGATGTTGTGATTAGCTGAGATGCAAAACTGAGATCCAGATTTTGCATTCCCCAAAGGTAGTGGGGTTGCATGTAATATTTTCTAGGGCCTGAAGAGAATTGATTAATGCTAAGAATTCTAATTGATATCTAATAAGGGGCATTCTTAAGTCCTTTTCCAAATGAAAATAAATGATTGTGAAAGTGCTGGAAGCCTCTGGCTTAGAATCACCTTTGACTCTTGTACAAGATCCTCCTTGTAGCTTGGCACGGCTCTACTGGCTTCAGGGCAATGGGTTTAGGTTGCTATTACGGTCTCCAAATAAGAAAGACAGCGTATTCTGCTGCTGACTACATGGGAAAGAGCTTTCCATGTGCATGATATGACTGCAAAAATTACATATTTTGTCTGTTGATGCAGGGGGACTGTTCACTTACGTTTCCGGAGCCAACTACTTTGGAGAAATTGTGGAATGGTTTGGTTTTGCCATAGCAACCTGGTCCCTACCAGCCTTCGCCTTTGCTTTTTTTACTCTTTGCTGCATCGGGCCACGTGCTTATCACCATCACAGGTATCAAACTGTTTCTTGCCATATGCTCTTGCTTGCTCTTGGAGTGCAGTTTGCAAAATGCCAGGGAGGGGCAGAGGATTAAGGCCAGGATTCAAGATAAAATAGAAATTTAATTCTATCTACAAGAAGTGTATTGGCTTATTTGTCGCTGGGTGAAAGTAAGGCAACTGGCTGGAGCCCCTGTTGAGTCAAGTGGGCCAGATAGCCATTTAATCCAGCTGCTTCCACCATGTTAAAGCCTCTTTTACTGAACCTTGCAAATGTGAACCTTTCTGAAGGCTTCCCTTGCAACCCCTGAGTTCTTTGGAGTAGATATAGTCCCCTGCTCTGAATTCCTGATGTTTCTACTTTAAGTCAGTTAGAACCTTAACAGTATTATCAGCTGTCACTTAATGAAATAACCTGGTATAAATAGTTTTGTAATGCTCTTTTGCAGAGTAGCACACAAAAGTTACAAAGCAAGGCAGTTTGGAGGAGTTTTAAGGTTCCTTAGCTGAGCTGTATTGAAACTGTGCAGTTTCTTTCCATGCAGAGCCTGCCTACGGTTCACTCTCTTGCTTATTTTCTTGCAGGTACTATCTCAAGACATTTACGGACTACCCAAAATCAAGGAAAGCCTTGATTCCTTTTGTTTTTTAATGATTGAAATATGGACTTTTTGTTCTGTTTTTATAGGGCTTTTTTTAATTCCTAGTTTTAATGTTAGGTTTGACTGTAATTAATTGTACAAATGATAACCTGGGGTTGTAACAGACAAGAAGGTAATTTGGAACTGAAGTTCTTGTTTTTAATTACAAGGAAAATTGCAGATAGTTGTGGGCAAAGGGACTCCCCAGACAACTTTGCTTGTCAGTGGAGTTCTGCCTATGGAAAATGGATATATAACTATACTGACATCAGAGAAAAAACATGGTCTAAAATCTGGTGCAGAAAAGTAGAAAGTAAGCCCATGACTTCAGAGAAAGTCTTCAGCAGCCACTCCAATTTATAGCACTTCTGCAGCTGGTTCTTCCTGCCTTCATACCATAACACACATGCACTTGCTCCATCAGCACTGCCCTAGGTGTTGCTGCACTTTAAATGGGAGTAGGGGTCTTTTTGCCCAGAAAATAACTTAGCCCATTATTTTTAATCTAAAAGCCATCTTAGCTCCGAGATCCATGTGCCAGCACAAGGCTGGAAGCAGTGTGCCATGGCACAGAGGCAATGTGAAGTACGCAGAGATGGAAGTATCTGAAGTTGGCAATCACAAGCCCCATGTCTGTGTTCCTTCCTCTCCTCACCATCAGATGATTAGCCTTCAGCCATCAGGAGTTTTTTTAAATTTACTTTGTTAAAGCAATTGCAGCTTGATTAGGATTTTTTTCCTCTTTTTTCTCTGGATTTTCTCAAATCCAGAGCTCTTTTCAGAATAAAAACTTGTCCACTCAATACCACTGAACTGTTATTCATAAAAAGATTTGAGATGGTGATGTATGACAAAAAATACAACAAATAAAAAGGTCTGTGTTGAAGAAAGTGTTCTCCAACAGTGGCAGTACATTTTGTCTACAGACAACGTTTTCAGATACGCATATTAGGAAATGATACAGAGTTATTATTGAATTTTCATAAAAAAACAAGATCTCTCTTCTTAATTTCAGAATATAGTTAGTAATTTTCCCAAAAATGTCATTAACCCCAATAGGAAGAGACATCCCCACAGATGCTGATCAACCGTTTTAGTTACCCTTTAAAATCCTGCTAAGAATTATGCTGAATAGCTGTAAAGAAAAAGACCAGACTGCACATACTGAACATACTACCTGCTGCTGGAGTAACCTGATTGACTGTACACAATTTTCTCCAAAAACACAATAAAATCTATGTCAAACACAGATCTGTGCTAGCCTATAACTTACTGTTTGCAGAAACAAGTCTCTGTGATGTTGCTTACCAAGTCCTGCTCACGCTGGCTTCCTCCTTTTGGGCAAACCCTCCCTTCTTTGCTCATATTATTAATTGTCTTCCTCGCCATAGAGCAGAGCAGCCAGCTGAGGCTACGTCCCATTGCACTAGTCCCTGTGCAGCGCACAGGAGAGCTGGACCCTTTGCCATGTGTAGGCAAAGGCAAGGGAGGGATGAAGCGACCTCTCAGTCCCAGACCTGGATATCCACTGCAAGGAGCCGGGATTAGGATGGGAAAATGGGTGTTGGCCCAAGGTGGGAGATGGCCTGCCTGCAGGCTGGGGCTCCACAGCCTGGCACCCCTGCACCAGGCCAGCACAGGGGTGCCTTGTGGTGCTGGATGCCTTGCAGGAGTAGCTCCATCCTCTCTCTCATGGGTCTCGGAAAAGGGCTGCAGGCAGGAAAGGAGCCTGTCTTCTTTCTGCCCCCTCCCGTGGCATTTTTGGAGAACAGGAGTGACACACGTGTGCTTTAAACCCCCTACAAGCAATGAGTGCAGGTAATTGTGATGGAGAGGAGACACAAATTGTTGAGTTCCCCTTTGGGGCTGGTGGCTGCTGCCCAGCCTGCAGGGACACCAGCCTGCCCCACTGGCCATGGGAATGGCCCAGGGCAGCACATCTGGGGCCACACTGCTCCTGAGAAATTTATTTAATCATTCCTTATTTTTATAAGGAAAATATACTCCTCTTGTCTCTGGGAGAAAAAACACAGCAGACATTTTCATATCCCTCTGCTCAAGCCTCTGGAGGCTACGTACATATGTGATTTCAGAGGTGACTGTAAAGTGTTTTGAACAGCAGCACTTTTCTGACTTTCTTTGCAATGTGCTTTTGTTCTGCCACAAGCTAACGGAAGTGTCCTCCACTGGTAAGCACTTAAAATAATAGCTCATTCCTTTTCTGCCCTTTTTGCAATACTGTTTTTCTCTTTGGTTTCCTCCCATCATTCCCATTTTAGTTTTCATTTATCTTTGAGCAACATTTACATGTGGTGCCATTCTCCTGGAGAGGACCTTCCTCAGGACAGCTCTGAGTGTTGCTGCTCTGCTAGAAAGACCTCTCTTACGTAGAGCTGATAACCCAGCCTTCATCCCTGCTGGCAGCCTGCTGGGAAAATTAATCTTTTGTCCCCAGGACTCTTGTTAATTTAATTATTTTTTTATTGTTCGAGTGTTTTTTTCAAACACTGACTTTCCGTAAACATGTGTTATGCCGCTGTGGTAATACACAAATGGCTTAATCATACAGCTGACAGTTTCTTCTGTGAAACACGTTTTCTGCACTTAAGTGATCAGACAGACCGCTTATTGCTATGAGAATTTAGATATCTAATCTCTTCTGACAACCAAAGCCAGAATTAAACGCCGTTCACTGGGAGGCAAAGAGAAGAACAATGGCACTTGCCAGCCCTCATTCCCATCTCTATGTGCCACACACACTTCAGCCTTCTCCTGGCTTTAGTCCATGCTTCAGATGAGAGGTCACTCAGACAATAGAAAACTGGCTCCAGGCAACATAGGGCATTTGTAGCTATTGTTTTAAAGTACATATTTTACATAATATATTTATACAAAAGGCAAAAACCCCCCAATTTTGGCCCTTGAGATCCTGTCTTTAAGAAAAGCACTCATCTAGGAGCTACACTCCTTTTTCCATGACTCTCCTGGAACACAAAACCTCTTACGCTCAGCCAGAAGCTCTGAATGTTTCTGCAGAAATATTAGACCATGGCGTGTCCTAGAACCACAAACACCGAGGAACCTTCCCTAGGCAGGTAGAGTGCACTAATGGCTCGGGCTCAAGAACATCTGTCTCGTACTCTTGACAGCGTCAGTGATTGACCGACGAACTTCAGCAAGTTACTCACCACTTTTGGGGTTGTTTTCCTTTCTGTTGCTTGTCCCTGGAAATGGTCTTCAAAGCCAGGATTTGTTTTTGTAGTACTTGGCAAAGCAGTCCCAAACTCAGCTGAGTCCTGTGGATACCGATATAACACAAATAAGATACCGCCTGTCACATATGCTTGGGAGACAGAGTTATAATATTGCAAAATATTCTAAAGACATATAAGATATCCAAATGCACTGAAATGCATCTTAAAGAGATAATTCTGTGATATTTCATCACAGAAAAAGGCTAATATGTATCACCCATTGAACCTTAGGATCATTTGCTGACAGCAGAGGGATTATCTGCTTCTATTTGATTCACTCATCAAATTAACAAAATCCTTTCTAATGCAAATCACCATAGAGTCTGATTTAAATCCAAGCAGAGTCTGGGAAACCTCACATCCTCTCTTCTGATGCATCTGGGGTCCTCTCGATCCAGTCTAATTTCTCAGAGCAGGCTTTTCTAGAGACATCTCCTCTCAGACCCAAACACTGTTGTCCCTGCACGAGTAATGTGACCTAGGAAACACAATCATCTGATACAAATCCAGGGCCAGGGCCTGCCGGTTCCTCACGAGTAGTACCATACTCTGAGAGTAAAGGCATTGGTGGCCACTGAGCTGCTCAACAATATGCTGTTATTCATTACAAATAGAGGCAGCAAGTTTGATCTCTGGGAGCAAAGTTGGTGAGCACACATCAAGAGGTGCCTAATGGTAGCACCTGGAAAAGTAAAGGAAGATGTCCAGGTCTGGTTCTGGTTTATGTTACCACAAGTAACAAGTGCCTTTCTAAAGAAACCTGTGCTTAGCTTTGTAAGTCTAAAAGGTAAAAGAAAAAGACAGAGTTTTCAGAAATTCATTAAATTAGTTCATTTGCACATCCAGAAGAGAACAGACTGAGTTTAGCTGATGCCATGTTTGGAATAATCCCACCACCATGCCTTCCAGCCAGGTGCCGAGGCGTCTCCCCCCCAGCAGAGTCAGTGGAGACATTATCTCCCCCAGGCAGTGATTCACAACACCTGAGCTGGAAGCCTACAGTCCCATATAGGAGACAGGGTTGTTAGAAGCACAACCCCAGTGACACAACATCCATCCATTAATGACATGTCCATTGCTCATGGCCAGGCTTGAGACAGCTGTGCCTGGGTGCTCTGACCTGCAGTGTCATTCCCAGAACCTGAGTTATCCTATTTGAACACTTCTCACAGCAGCTCCAGCATCAGAAGTGCCTGCCAGGTTGCTTTCCAGCCTACTTGCCTACTTTTCACAAGTTTGCCATGTGAGATGACATGCAATATTGTCACAGCCACACTTCCCTACTATACCAAACACACCACATCTGTTTGGGATGAATTTTTTTAACCCTGCTGTGTTGCTGCCACGAGGAAAGGCCCTTTGCTATATGTGGATGTGTTGCATTTTTACGCTGTGTGGTAAAAGATGACGAGGCTGCTGAGGGGTTCATTTTAATGAGTTCACAGCAGTCTTGCTTGGGCCTGAACCGAGTCTGGGTGGAGTGGGTTTCCCCTGCCCATCCGAGTGGTGAGGGGGGCAGCTCCATGAGCCCCTGTGCCTCCATGCCATGCCCACAAACCCATCTGTGGGGGCTGGCCACGGGCTCCCCCTGCCCACACAGAGCTGGGGACCACACCTGTGAAGTGGAACTCAGCTCTTCCGTAACCCTGAGAGATCATCCTCATCCTCATCTTCCTCATCCTCATCCTCCCTAACAGGGGACTGCTGCAGCTCGGGATGCTACATCGGAGCAAATCCCTTCTCGCCCAGCACGGCCAGGTACACGTGCACAACCCTGAGTGAATTTGTTTTCTGTGTTGGAAACTCCTGAAATGACTCCCATCTCCCTGGCGAGAGAGCAGCTTGCAGATGATTTGGAAATCTGTCTCTGCCAAAATAGTATCATCTCTGCCATTTGACCAGAAAATCAGTGTTTCAGATCTTCACAGGAACAGAAAACCTGTCCTTTCACCCACTACAAACTTGGAAGGCATTCAAGCAGAGGAAACCAAGAAAATGCTGTTCATGATGGATTTCTAGAGATGTGAGAAGTTGGCTCCAGCAGGCCTACAGACAATTTTAAAATACCAGCAAACATCACTCTGGGGATAAAAAGCTGGTTTGGAGGAAATAAAATAGGTTTGCATCAATGGAGCCGCCTGATCTAAAATCCTCTTTTCCCTCTGCTGGGAATTTAGAACTGGCACTCTGGCAGTAAACAGGAAAATGTGTATTTCAGAATGGAACATATTAATCCTGCCTTCTGTGCAGCAGGGTGAAACCTCACCCTCGCATGTCCTGGCAGCCTTGTACACTGAGAAATGTTTCTGGGGGTGTTAACTGAGCTACGTCAGGCAGTTCTCTTATGTGTGATACAGCCTCGGCTTCACAGCCAGCAGGCTGGAGCCTGAGCCCAACCGGTTATTAGCATATCTGTAGACAAAGTCATAAACAGAAAAATGTGGTGACTGTCCCAAAACTGAGAGGGACGCCCTGGAGCTGTGCTAATAACACCAAGCTGAACTCAGGCTTGGCAACCAGCGCTGTGCGGAATGCCAAACTGCGAAATCCTCCCTGACTTCAGGGAGGCTCCGGTTTCACCTGCGTTTTCTCTGTTCAGATACGTTAGTGGCCTGTAGCCAGGGATTTTCAGCACTGTTCCTACCCAGCATCCAGCCATGTGTTAGCCATAGCAACTCAGGCAAGCTTCTTCCCACAAAGCAATATTGCCGTTTCCCCCCGTTTCTGACTGAGACGCTGTTTCACAGCTATTTTCAGAATTTCTTCTCTGCCCAGCTCTTGGGCTCTCAATGCGTTACCTACAAGGGGGAGTAGAAAACACTGAATTCGTACCCCTGTGCTTTTCCCTTCTTTTTGTTATCAGAGTAACACTTTCCAGTCTGGTTTAGCCACCAGCCCAAGCAGAGACCACCACTCCTGCAGCCCAGCTGAGGGGATCTGCCCATGGTGGGATGGACTTTCCAATGAGAGCACCACGCTTCCTCCACTCAACACACTTTTGTTGGGGTTTTCTGCTGTGCTGAAGCTCTGAGAGGAGGAACAGCCAGGGAGGGATGACTCACAGCCGTGCTGAGGCTGGGCGGTGACTCAGACATGGAGCTGGCTCCAGGCCCGCCACAGCCTCCTATCACAGGGCTGGCGTGGCCGACGCTGGCAGTGCCGGGGCTGGAGCGGCTCCCAATGCGCCCTCCTCACTAGCAACCCCGACAAAGGATGCATTGACTTCTTCTTGGCACCTTTTAGCACATTCTCTGCCAAAAAAATGTCCCAAATGTTCACCTGCTTCCATCTGACTTAATCTCCCCGCACACAAGTGACCGGGCTCAGTCACAGGATTGCAGGCGAGGGCCCGACTTCTGCCGGTGTGTGGCAGCACCAAAGACTACTGCAAATGCCTGGCCTAACACATCCGACCACTATATTTACCTTGTTTCATGTCTATACCACACTGGGGACCCGTCACAGTCCTGTGGTTGATCACTGTGGTGACCACACCTGCTCAAGGGATCTCTGTGGGACTTGGAATGACCTCCTGTGGAGGCTTCATCCAGCCCAGAGAACTGCTCAACTTCAGCAGCTGATCCTGGCAAGAAGCAGCTCTTGGTACGAGCCTCCAGCCAGAGCTGTGATAAGGAAGCTGTTGTGCTCTCCCTCCTGATGTGGATGCAATGCCCTCCCCATTCTGATGAAGACAGTTCTGTACGAAAGCACGTTGCCCAGCTGCTATCATGGGAAATGGCAGGAAGGGCTAAGAAACATCTTCAGAAGAGTTCAAAGAGTAAAGCAGACCCATTTCCATGGAAAAAAATACATATATATGCACCCAAGATAGGACCTAGATTTCTTTCCCCCCCTCTTCCTTCAGCTGAGGGAAGTAACAGAAGCGGGGAAATGGCAAAAGCAAAGTTGTGTTGGCCCTGTTCCTCTCTGAGGAGCAAGGAGTGAAGAAGGCAGGCGTCTGGAGGACCAGCTCATCCATAGCACGTTGCCTGAGTTGGGCCAATTGCTGCATGTCACCTGCTCTTGATGTTACATTTGAAACCCTTCAGTATTGTCTCTTATGTCTCTTCACTGGAAGGATTTCTCATTCACAGCAAAGTGTGTTTTGGTGATGTTTCTGTCCCTCTGTCTGAGAAAATGTCGACAGTCTCACTTCCTACAGGCTGCAATGCTGCAATTGCTTAATGCAGACTGTTGTAATGTTCCTAGCTTCTCAGACAGAGCATCACAAGTTTCTCACCTCTCATTCAAATGATTTGATGAAAATATGATTGTTTTATTGCTATAGACATAAACATCAGATGCTGCACAAATTTCAGTCCAACAGCCTAAAAGCCCATTTACTTCAGTAAAATCACCATGACTAATTGGTATAATTCCATTTGAGAACGTGTTCACACATGTAGGGAATTAACTCTTTTCAGATAAAATAAATTATTACCAGTAAATTACTATTATTTTGACTTGCACTAACAGTTACAAATAATGCAAGATGGGGAGGGAGAGGAACACATGTCTGTACCAGCTGTTGTCTCACTCTTATCCAAAAAGCATGAAGAAGTTGTTGGCAGTCATCACAAAAAGATTTTATTTCTTCCTCTTCAATCACAAGTATAATAGCTGTTGCCTCTGGCAAGTGTAATTTTTGCCCTGTTGATGCTCATCCCATAGAGAATTTTATAACAGACCAAACAAAGGAAAAAACAACCCCAAATGGTAGGGCTGCACAATGAATCAAACTCATTTCCAATGGTTGGCATCCAAACAAGAAAAAAGAATAATCTGGCCACAGGAGGATGTAACAGCCCTGAAAAACCAGACCTGTCCCTTTCACTAATCTAGGAAGAAGGGCGGCAGAAGCAGAAATTATCACTGATTGTCACCCAGCAGGGCGCTGCCTCAGATTTCCTACAAGTCCCTTTCTGTTGCTGTATCAACAACTGCACTCCTTCTCCTTCTTGGCAGTAAGTTGCTTTCTTGATAGAAACTTTATTTATTTGTTCTACCTTGGGAAAATGCCTGCCTTGTGACAATTAAGCGGCACAGCAGGGCTCTCCTGCACGTGGCTGCTCGCCTGCTCTCCTCTCTGCTGCTGGCAGGCACTTGCAAGCTCTGTCTGGTTCAGAAATACAACGCCTCCTTACCTGAGCTGACAAAGTAGAGGGAAACACACAGTTTTAGTGGTGCACACAGCTTTTTCTTGTAACAGTTCAGTGTCATGGCCACAAGAACAGTTTTCTCAGGAGAAGCTCTGTCAAGGCAGCCTGGGTAGTATAGCAACCAGCAACCCATATAGTGCTAGCCCTACAGGGCAGCTAAACAGTTGCTGAGCAAACCCAATCGCTCTTACTATATATCACAGAAAAAAAAAATCACCTTCTCAGTACAGGCAACCCCTGAGTTCTGATTTTTCTTTTTTTTTTTTTTTTTTTTTTGGCTTAGTTACCGTCTTCAGCATCACCCCTGATTTTCCTCAGTTGCGTGTGGGGTTTGAACACTGTATGTAACATCCACAGTTTGGTTCCTTGTTTCTCTCCTCTTCATTCTGAGGAGAGAATTCTGTCCCTCTGGCTGTCTCACTGGTACATTGCACTATGTCCTGGGACTGTCCAACAAGGCTTCAGGCTGAGGTGAAACAATTGTGACCAGCTTGCTGCAAATAGTCTTAAAAGAGATTGACTAGTATTAAGGACTTTGAATTCCCTTATTAAAAATGCAGTGGGTTAACCACAACAGAAATCTTAAGTACATAATTCTAAGTGCATGCCCAGGGATCAAGTGTATCAATCTCCAGGGTTATGTTTCTTGAGATACAGCAGTAGTATTTTTTTTTTTCTGGCAGACCTAAGGGGCAACACAGTCAAAAGCAAATTCTAGACCTAATCCTCCTTCACAGGGAGCTGATTTTGATTAATAAAGCGGGAGGCGCAGAGCAGCAAGAATCTACCATATATGCAAGGAGCTAAAATAATTTGGGATACTTTGGGACAAACCACATTCACTCAGAAGGGCAGGGGGCTGGGGAGGAGGACTCGTGCTCCCATAGTTTAATTCCAAGCTGAAGTGAGAGACGCTCAGCTAGCATGCATACTGTATCAGTATAATTTGTCATTCGACCAAAAGTCATGGAAATGATTAGGTAAAATCCAGTGATTAGTTCTCATGCAGAAAGCAGGATTAGAATACTGAATTAGCCTCTTATAGCTTGAAAAATCTGTGCATCTTTATCCTCCAAAGCCAGGGCCAGGTCACAGTGCTTATTTTTAGGTAGAATTCTCTGTTGTATGAAGGGCAAATGTGACTAGAAGTCAATGGTGCCACCTGGCCCTTCCGTAGGCCCTTGTGTACTGTTAGCTTTGCAAAATTCGAGGAAGGTGATGTTAATCATCCAGCATGAGCAGCTGCTGCTGGAGCTGTTCCTTGGCTGAAGTGCTGCTCTGCCAGGGGCCAGCAATTCCTCCAAAACATATTTAATTTAGAAGTGTAATTTTTTGAGCATACTTTTTAAGAGGCAGCAGCCACTGGTTTGAATAAATACACAGATCCACCTGCTACCCACTTTGAAAGCAGGTTTACTTGAACAAGTGACGGCAGGAACTGGGATACCTGGCTAAAGTTTTTGGCTCAGTGTTTGATCTGTTGCATGGATTTTGGCACGACATTTCTCATTATAGCTGTTTCCTTTCCAGTTTGTCAAGTTGCAAGCACTTTGTGAGACAGGCTGAGTATAATCCTGTCTTTACAGGAAGCTTAATAAAACAGGACTCTGTTCTCAGCCAATGCATCTAGACCAAACTTGTTGAACTTAGTGTTTTTAGCTAGGCACATTC
The DNA here is from genome assembly GCF_000699245.1 of Pterocles gutturalis. NCBI lineage: Eukaryota > Metazoa > Chordata > Aves > Pterocliformes > Pteroclidae > Pterocles > Pterocles gutturalis. The sequence goes on from NW_010109567.1 coordinate 34,564, forward strand.
AAAAAAAGAGAAGGGCTCAGCAGCCTGTTTGCCAGTAGCAGCAGCAGAGCCAGAGGCACGCTGAGCTGACTGGGAGACTGCGAAGAAATCTGGGATCTCCTCTAGGACTGCAGGACAAGTCACAAAGAGAAACTAGGCAAAACTTGCTTTCAAGCGACATCCCTGACCACAGTCCTCTTACTGACTGGTGCTGGTTTAGACACTGCTGTAATGTGAATGATTGTAAGTGAAATCATACAGCTTGCTTACCTCCAGCTGTGGGTCACACAACTGGTGATGTGTCTAACAGGACATGCGTACTGGCTTTTCTTCCATGCTTTGGAAATCCCCGCTAGCCTTTAAATGTTCAGTCCTCTTCTGAATCCTATGAAATCCTGGACGGAAATAACCCTCCACGGGAAGAAGATAAAGACCACGTAGTTACCTGGCACCAGGGTGCCAGCCACAGTGCTGCAGCATGGCCGGTGCCACCCAGACGTGCTGCGTTCGGTGGCACCCAGGAGGAGGAGCTGGATCTGCTGGAGGCGCTGGCAGCAGGGAGGCAGCACGCTGCCCTGCGTCCCTAATGAGCTATTGAAATAGTTCCTAGATTCATCCACTGTTTGAGGCTTAGAATGCAGGAGAGGGCAAAGAAACAAGAAGATAAATTACTTGTTTGACAGCATTTTTTTCAGGGAACCACATGTTTTTCCCACTGGCTGATGCTGAAAGCCACACAACCTGCTACAGAAATGTCTGGTAGCAGAAAGGAGAAAACAGTAAATATACCTGTTTGTTTCCTCACTTAAATATTTTCTTACAATCGGCAAAGGAAGGGCAATACAAGTTGGCAAACAAATTTATTTTAAATGCTCCTTGCAGGACGTCAGCACCCCTTCTGCTCCTGAAAGCTGCACTGCCTTGTTTAATGAGCACGGTACAAGCTGCTGGTGTAGTTTCTAGTGGAGACAATCCAGCTGATCCCTGCCTCAGGCGATGGGTTTCAATGCAGGTGGTGCTAGGTACAAGCTGGGGCTCTTTGGCAGGGAAAAGACCAAAAGCCCCTGGGAGCTGCAGGCAAAGAAGCAAAACCTGATGCAGGTCAGGTAGTGCCAGGGCAGGGAGCTGCCCCAGCAGCGCCAGGGACATAACCCCAGCACAAACCAACCCAGGCGTGCAGGCAGGGGCAACCAGGCGGGAGGGCGAAGCATGGGAGCTCACCTGCACAGCCTCCCTCGGAGCCCTGGGGCTGCCCAGGGAGACCCTCAAGCTAGTGGCACTCAGTTCATTTCCATTATGCCACTGCCAGAAAAATATTTTCTAGCTTTGAAATGGTGGAGTAGGAGAAGCTAAAAGGACTATTTCTTCACAGTGATTCTTTGTTCCAGCAGCTAATGAGCAGATTCAGCAGACTGAGTGATGTCTCCTCCTTTAAATGGCTCACACCAGAGGTCACAGTGCCTCTTTCAAGGGCACCAGCTTTGTGTTAGCTGTCTCTGCACACAAGAGGACGGATAACCTTCATTTTTCAGTACTGGTGGGTCAAACCCAAGGAGGCGCTGATCACTTTCTGCAAGGTGCCAAGCACCCATTGACAAATGAGGTGTCTTAGCACCTCTCAGGAGGTAATCAGCATCTGGCAGAATAAAAGGCTGCAGGGCTGAGCTACCCAGACAGCCCACACAGCAATAAATTAGACATTGCACTTGCTGTGCTGGCAAATGCATTAGTCACTCACACTCGGCAGTGCTTCTCGCACAGCTGGGCACACTGACATTAAACCTTACCTGCACAGGGAAATGACTCTTTCTCTCAAATATTTTCAAGAGCCGGTCTGTTGCAGATGGTTTGAGGAAACACGGATATCCTGTGCTCCCCTGCACATGGCCACGAGGAACTTCTATGATTTGCTTAGAGAGGAACTGCTGGATACTGCATGCTTTTTAAAAATCTGTACTTGACAGTTGTTTCAACATATATGATCACATTCCCTATGAAAAGAAGCCAGTCTGATTTATGTTCCTTTTTCAGGTTGTGTTTTCCAGCACTCAGGTTTTCGCTACATAAATTTGGATTTGATTGCCTCTGACTTTTCTAGTTTACACCTTTTGGTATTTTGACCTAAGGTTACACACAGAGACTATAATCAAAGAAAATCCCGAATACCAACAATCTCAAACTGATCCCTTCCCAGCTCAAGTTGTGTTAAATTAGGGCATTACAAATTTGAACACAGTATAAACCTCCTTATACATGCAGCATTTGCACAGTGATAATGGACTGTAGTCAGCAGGGCGATTTGGTGCCAGTGAAACAACACCCCTTAATTATTGGAGCATTTTTATTTTAGACCTCAGAAAGCACCTGCAGGCTAGTTTGCAACACCTCAGCACAGCAACCCCCTTCTCAGTTCCAGTGCACTGCCTGCTGCTGTTGTGCTGCATAAACTGAGTTCAAAAATCCCTCTGCACCAGAAATCACAGGAAAACTGTATTTCAGAGTTAGATTTTTAAAACCTCACTCTTTAGGTTTAATTCCTTATTTTTTTCCAAATGTGCAAACTCATTATTCCTTTGTTTCAATATGAAAGGTGATGGGGGTTTGTCAGAGCCATAAGAGAGACCACAAATACAACCTCAGATCTGAATAAATTATATTTTTTTATTTCATGGGAAAAGCTTGATTTTGGACTAATGACCACTGAGATTCATCAGCAAAACTGCAGGCATAAAAACCATCGCGCACGAACAGAATGATTAATTCAGCCACATTGCACACGTGCTATGCAGGAAGTTCTACCCTTTTCCTATGTAAAGGAGTAGCTGTTGTTTACACCATGAAGTATAAACCCCAAATTTCTCAAAATGTGCAATGCAGACCAAGTGCTACTACTGGAATGTGAACATCCCACTTTGTTGACTTGGTGGGTCCTTTTGTTGTGTGACCTTCACGTGGCACAATGAGGGACATCAGTTATCAAAAAGGCTGAGCATGGGAAATGCCACTGGAGAACCCGGGAATTTCTTCTGTGGTCAGCTAACAAAAAACTGAAAAGAAAGAAACTGCCTGCTCTGAAAGAATCTATGCAAGGTATATCCACATTAGCAAAGCTTCTCCTGAGGTTTTTTTGATCTGTTGGTTACTTTGAACACATTGAAGCAACCACCTCCATTTACCTGCAAGAACTTAAAAAGAAACATATAAGGACGGGTAAACAAATGTGGGCCATGAACTTCCCTGTAAAGAGCTGCGATATATAATTAGAGTCTCCTTCATCTGGAGAGTTATTTTGCCTTTCATTTCATGATCAGTATGGATAATTGGAAGGTCTTAGAGCAGTCTAACAAGGGCAACACATGGGAGAAGCTCACTTTAAGATTTAATTGGCTCTACACTAAACAAGGTGGAGCAGCAGCAGCCTCCCAACCCCTGATAAACAGAGCAATGCCTCCCAGCCATCGGGAGCTACCTAAAGGTGAAGCACCTTTCCCTGTAATTTGTCTAGGTTCCCTCTAATGTTAAAGGGAGACCCAGGCACCGCAGAGGGACGTTCATCCTGACCCATCCATGTGCCTCTCCTGTGATGGGGCACACAAGGTCTCCCGAGGTGCATACTCTTTCCCCCAGCTACAGAGGCAGCCCAGGAAACTTCTTTACTTTATTGGCAGTGGTCCTGTAGGCGGGAGGGTGTAACATCCAGGGCACTGCAGGGCTGGAAGCGAGGGAAATTGGACATATGGATCAGCCAGTATAGCTGAAGAAAAATAGTCTTTCGGGCACACCTAAACTAGATACTCATCTTTCATAGGGCTAAAGTTAGATGAGATAAATCCTCTCATAATGACCAGTTTGCTTGTAGAAGCAATCATCTCCCTTGAAGGTACATCTGCATTCCTTCTCAGCCTTGCTATTGACAGAATATTAATTTTGGGTTAACAGGAATGTTACTGCATTGTGAAGAAATGCATGCACTTGAGGAGAAAAAAACTCCTCATCAGGCAATGTAAAATATTTGAAATTCCTCATTTCTTCACCTCAAAGTGACTGATTTTGTAGATTTTATGTAGACGGTATGGTGTCCTTAATTTATGAAATTAAAAGCCTGAATGGCATTAAGTCAAGCTACAAATATTAGAGGTTCCCACCTCCCTGAAGCCAGACGGTAGAGCGTTTGTCACATACATGTACGCAAGGTAAGCGTTAGAGCAAAGGCAGGTCTTCTCAGCACCACAGCTCCCACCAGAGCTGCTCAGCACAGCACTTCCCCCACCGCCACACACAGCAGAGGGGTGACAGAGGATCTGATCCAGAAAACACCTTCCCATCCCAACTCAATTAAAGGACAGAAAAGCCACATTTTAACTCAGCAAGAAGATGATGTATAGATTTCAAACAACTGCCCTCAATGGAAAAAAACCAAAACCAAACAAAACCCAAACCTTCATAATATATAACTTTGTAATGCATAAAATGCAGCTGGGAGCAACTCTGACAATCAAGCTGTAACATTTTTACATATTAAACCAAGACGTGACCAATACACAGTGTGCTGCTCGAGAAAGCAGTTTTCAAGGTCTTCTAAGGTCCCTTTTTCTGCTTGAACTGAAATGTGGACATCTCTCTCTCTTTTTTTTTAATGGCCACATGACTCTTTAGCAACTGCAGTTCCAACCACCATTTCATTTTCTCTTTCTCTGGGAAATTCTAGAGTGCCTCTCTTTATATTAAATTATTGTCGCTCTAGTGGAGAATAAAAGAGATCCCGTTATACTATTTTTGGTTCATTAAGTTTCTAATTACTTTGGGTTTGATATTGAAAAGCACTAATTAATGTCCTTAATGTATAATATTAGTAATGTCCTACAATTGAATTAATACAATTTTAAAGGAAAAACAGAAAATTTTTATTCCCAATGAAACATATAGCAGAATTAAAGGCTGAGAATATTTATAAATTACTTAAGAGTAAAAAATGTACAGAACTAATTGCTAGTATCTCATAACCAGGCATTCAGAATCCAGAAAATTAAATTAAATTAGTCTTTTGAAAATCACAAAACAGACTAGATAAAAAAATTCTCAGTTCAAGCAATTCACAATGAAAGATCCCAAACAGCCCAAACTTCTGTCTGTTGTGTCTGAGACTTTTTACTATTTAGCTTTAAAGACATGGGGATATGTTTTCCAAATAGATTCCTCCTGTGTAATTACTGAAAGGCAGTATTTAATTCTTGTTTTTAAACTCGTATCCTTGTAATTACATATTTGGGTAAGTACAACCACATCTCTGAGCATCCTGTGTTTATGAACAATCCTGTGCTTGAAAGTAACAATTACACCACTGCAGCATTTTCTGTTTCACCTTTAAGTCCCTGATATGTGCTTACAGTCTGAACTTCATTTTAACACAGGGCTTTCCTCATCTGAGGGTTTGCTTAATTTTGGTGCAGTTTACGAATAATTTCAGACTGTGAGCACCAACTAAGAAGTGCTTGTAGAGGATGCTACTCTATGCTCTTCACAATGATTTGAAAAAAATATTAACAAACATGCATCACTATCCATTTTAGCTTTTTGAGGCAGATTCGCAGAAACTGGAATGCAACACAGAGGCAAAAGCTGGCTGGTTACACCGGCAGCACAAAGCAGGAGATCATGCTAGTGAGTCTCCCTGGTAATTAGATATCGACTTATTGACTTGGAAGGAAGGTTGTGCTGCCCAGGATGTCACCAGGGAGCCTGAGCCCCACCTCTGGCTCCCTGTAATTCAAAAATTGCTTTTTGGCTCTTCCTCCCTCTCTCCCAGAGGAGAGGGTCTGCCTCAGTGGGGAAGGCAGCGGTGCTGAAGCCCTTCCCTGCACCCAGCGCTGTGCTCCAGGATGCCCAGTCCTCCGGGGAGGGGGTACTGGGTACCCCATGGGGTGCATCAGCACCCAGTGCCCAGGCACCCGCAGCCACACAGCAGCAGGCAGTGACCGTGCTGTTAGTTCCCCATTTCAGAGCTGCTGTGCTGCTGCAGCTGGGGCTGCGCTTGTTCCTTACCCAGCCCTCACAATTAGATTTGGCAGTCATTAACTTAGCTAAATAAGAACATTAGCTTTCAAATGTATCTTGTCCACTAGGTTTTCAGCAATCTTAACTGTATGAAACCTGAAGACATCTTGTGCACCAGGCAGCCTGATTTTTCCAGCTTAGCTGAACGTCTTCAATTTGCATACAATTTGCGTGCAATTTCAGTTGCAGCATCTCTCCTCTTCACTGCATCTTCCGTCCTTCCTTCTTTATTTGCACAGGATCCCACTGCTGTTTTCCAGTGTTTTGACTTCAGACCTCCCCACACTGTCTCACATCCACTAATCTCTTTCCAATTCTTTGCTGGTGCCACAGACACAGAACTCTCTCCTTCGTTTTTGTCCTCTCACTCCTCTGCTTGCTCCTGGTTTCACTTTCTCTCATCTCCTTAATTGCCTTATTCTCATTTTATCTCTTTAATTGCTCCCCCTTCTCTGGCTCCTTATAATTTCGATAAATGCATCTGTCAATCCTCTTATTGTTTTACAAACAAACAACCTCCCCCCTTGTCCCTGATAACTACTCTCTATACATCTCTCTTTCTTCAACAAGCACACCTTGCTTTGTAAACTTGGCGAAAGCCTGGAGTCATCCTCCTGCAGCTCCTTCTCCCTTGCCCAGCCTCTGCCCCTGCATTCAGTCAGTGTTGCTTTTGTGGGAGCCTTGCATGACCTCCTCTTAGCCAGCTCCAGCTCTCCCCTACACCTCCGTTTGCCCGTCAGGCACTTGCCAAAAGTCAACCGCGCTTCTCTCCCTGAGAAGCTTCTTCCCTCTGTCTTTCGCAGCCCTGCTTTCCCCTTCCCTCCCCTCGCTCCATCAGCACAGCCTTTCAAAAGTCAAACGAGCTTCTCTCCCTGAGAGGTTCTTCCCTCTGTCTTTCGCAGCCCTGCTTTCCCCTTCCCTCCCCTCGCTCCATCAGCACAGCCTTTCCTCTTTATCTCCCTTGCCAGATGCCCACGCGGGTGGTACAAAGCTCTGTCCTTGTCCTCCTTCTCTTCTATGCCTTATCTCTGGGTAATCCCAACCGCAAACACAAATTCAGCTGCTTGAGCAGCTTAAAGATCCAGTGCTCTATTCAGATCAGTCTCTCAAGGTGAGATTAACCTGACCAAAAATAAAAGGGTTTGGTGTAGGTGTCTCCACCTGCAATGGCCATCTAGAGTCCCATCACAGCTAATCCTACCAGACATCTCTAAAGCAGGTCAGAGAAATGCTCTGAATAGGTCCCCACTCTCTGTCACATCAGATGAGGGACGCTGCCGTAGTCCACCCCACCTCTGCCTGTCTCAGGCACAGCCTCTCACAGGTGACAGAGAGCCAGCCCCGCCGTCGCCCATCAGCCGCTGCTACTGCCTGCTCAGTATGTTCTCGTATGCAGCCCCGCGGGTGTCACACTGCCCAGCTTGTCTGGGAGGAGCTGCTCTCACACAGCTGCAAAACTCACGCACCTTCAGAATTCCCCTTTTCCTCACAAGAAACACTTGACAAGGGCCAGGCTTCTGCTCGTGCAGGCAAATGCTGTCTCACCACTGCCTCGTGACTGTGCGCACAACCTCTCCCATTAGGTCAGGAGCCGGGCTGTCCCACGAGACTTCGTTGCCTGGCATGCTGGGATCCTTGTCCATGACCAGCAGTCTTATATGCTACAAATTAATAGATCTAAAATGGCGACAGCAGCAACCAAGTCACGATCAGCATTTGCATAACAGTATAAAGAATGGTAGACTTAACCTTCAGAGGCACAGCTGTAATTTAGAGATAATGTATGCTGTTAATAGTGCCGGCAGAAATTAAATGTATTTGTCACTCCTCTGATGATCCTGCCACTTCTAAGAAGCATTGCAGATTTGTTTAGTAATATCTGAAAATGTCTATTTTAAAGTCAACGAGTGTTTTAAGCATATTACAGCACATACACCCAAAGGGGTAGCGTTAAGCTTGCACTTCATACTTACTTTCCTTTCAGTGACTAATGGTGTGGCCTTAATTTTATGATGTGTGTTGTTTTTTTACATGTGCTTTCTTATTAAAAATAAGAGGAAAACTGCAGCTAAATAGCCTACCCCTTTAAAATCCAGAGGGACTGGGGGGAGAGGCAAGCAGTTATTAGACAAGTTTGGGATATTGGCAGGGGCTTCCTCTCCTGGGAAAGAAGAGGCGAAGAAAGAGGTGAGTGTCTGCTAGTCATCTTTGAATCACGTGCCTTAGGTGGTTTGCATAACTATGTTTTAGAGTGTTCAGTGGAAATGTTTTATGTTGAGGATTTTTTCTTCTGAATTTTGTGTTGAATAAACTTTTGTCCTTAAAGAAGCTCTGAGTCTAACAGGGAGTCCTTGCTGTGACGGGAAACAGAGTAGTGTGTACTTAAAATATGCTATTGTTCTGAAAGAGTATATGGGAATCTCGAGTAGGATCATTTAGTGTTATTACCTGGTTCATTTTTCTTCTGTAAACTATTCTGAGCATGTATTATTGTGTTGAGGGTTTAAACATTGACCTCAAAGTTTAGCTGCTTTGCTCCAAAATCAATTAAACTCATCACAGATGTGCTGAAGGGGTCTGGAACACAAGAATCGGCTTGTATTCTGATTTTCATTCTAACTGTTTGTCAGGTATTTTGGGACATACATGTGGGAGTGTGAGAGAAAAAGGCAGGTATTGAACTGCTGGAGTGACAATAGGTCTGGTGCTTTCTGGTCAACTTGTAAATTGTAGTGAAAATTATCTTGAGCGCAATGTGCAATGAATCTTTTTGTGAAGGATACTATGTGGGTTGAAGAAAAAAATAGCATGAAAGTGAAAATTCTGTTAAAATGCCAAAGACCAAAAGTCTCTCCTTTTGTTTTTGAAATCGAAAACAGAAGGCTTAGTCCTTTAGTTTAAACTGAGGGATGAGAAGAGATTATGCTGCAGGTACTAGTGTAAGTTCAGTGAGCTTTACTTGCGATAACAGCAAAACACTCCTGTGAAATAAATTAGGTGGCTGCCATTTGGGTGTGTTCGTGATGGCATTATGTTGAAGCTGAGGTGGTTAGTGGATTTGTTTTATTTAAGGTAAAAGAAATCGAGATCTTTGGTAGCTGAAATAAAAGGAGTCCCATACTCTGAACAAGCCTGTGCAGATTGGTTAAAACCTCTCTTCTGCACATTGATGGAGATTTGAACAGACACAATAAAAAAGAAGGAGATGCCTCGTTCTTGGCTACCTGCAGAGAAGGATGGGCCCTACTGGCAATCGTGAGGTGGACAGGGGGCTGGAAATATCTTCTGACATCTAATTCTTGCTCAGAACGAGAAAGCGGGACTTTGCTCATTCTTTTCACAGGAACACTCAGGTGGGAACAATTGCGATGGTCTAGGCACCAGGAACCAAGCACGCCTGGAAACCCCTTTATGTACAAAGTCCTCTTCTCATCGGCACTTGGCATATTTTAAGACAAAGAAATAAAGCCCATTCAGACTGCTGCAGGATGTTCACACAGAACCACCGCCTTCACAGACACCTCACGGACCGGCACCAGGCTCCAGCTCCAGCACGGGCGCTGCGCCAGGCCAGGAACTACAGCTCCCGGCGTGCCCCGCGCGG
>NW_010109568.1:0-10488 GCF_000699245.1 Pterocles gutturalis
CCAGCAGATCCCTGTTTAACCATGCAGCTTTTCTCTTCTTGTGAGAATACCTGAGGATAGAGACATCCTGCCTTCCTCCTCTGGGTTTTGCAGGGAGACTGTTTGGTCCCCTGGGAAGAATCCAGCCCTTGTTCTTTGAAGGTCAGCGAGCAGAACCAAGCACCTGCATCCACACCTGCAAAAGCCACCCTCTGTATGTCACTTCTCCTTTTCTTTCCCTCATCAAGGAAACATTGATAAAAGCTTTTGTTGTTTCCAAAAGGAACATCTGAAATTCTATATTAATCGCTGCTTGTACGAATACTGTTTGCTTACAAGTTGCAATTACTTAAGATGCACCGATTGCTCTTAGTGAATGCGGAACATTTTAGGGGTCCCCAAGCTCACCTGAATCCAGTCTCTGGGATTACAGGGGCAGCTTTATTTTTTGAAAAAACTGGGGACAGCGATGGCTAGATAGAGGCTGTGTGGCTGGCTAGGCTTTGTCTAGACTAGGCTGTGGCAAGACTTAGCTTTGTGGCTGAGCCGCTGGACCAGGACTTCAAAAATACAGCTCAGTTCCTGGGTTAGCTGTTGTTTTACAGCATCTTGGGTTAGCCGTAGAAATTTGCCGTATTTTCAGTCTCAGTAGTTTGCTCTACATATTACTCCGGAGCAGACACAGCCTTTTGAATGAGTTATGTGCAAGGCTTTGCCTAATGGGATCATAATCTCACTTACACGCTCTGGATGGCTGCTAGAATATGATAAATAAAAACATTGGTAATAACCAGCTGATTTCTGCCAGCAAAGAAGTACTTACATGCCTGGCTATGAGGGTTTGCAGCTACTCTGTTTCAGCTGTCGCTGTCAGGGATCATGTATGAAAATTTACACCTAAATGTTCATTTTAGTCAGTGGTGAGAAAGAAGGTTTGTCATTGTCATCTGAGAAAACCCAAGGAGCTGGGCTGGGAAGCAGTGGTAATAAGCCCATTGCCAGTGGAACTATCCAGCTGTGGTAGGGTAGTCTTCATGGAAATAAGTAAGGAAAATAGTTTTAGCATTAATTTAATGGGTTTGTAGGTTGTTTTGATTCTCTCCTACAAGAAAGTTGCTTGTCTGCAGCTTGTTTGGTTTTTTTATTGAAAATAATTATATTCAGTGGGAAATAATGTTTTTGGAATACAAAGTAATTGCTGATCTTAAAAAAGGGAGGGAGTCGGGTTGGAGGGGAAATTAAGCTGTGTGGTTGTGTTCATCAATTGGGAACTGCCAAGCAATGTGAATAAGCAATGAAGAAATAAATAGGATTTCAATGTACAATCAGTTTTTATGATCTGATTTCTAGAAAATATTCTCCACACAGGAGTTGATTCAGTTGTTCTTATTTTCTGTGGACACGTTCCTGCACACAGAGGACCTGTTGCTATTTTCCCCCTAAAATACATGCACACTTCTTTTTCTCTAGTTATATTTTAGATTTGCTGTTTGGCAAAGTTTTATCCTTCTGTCCTGAGATCTCAGCAGGGCGCATCAGGTCTCTCAGGGGTGGATCAATCCAGAAACGCCTTCATGTTTTAGGAGGGGAGGTTTGCGACTCCATCAGCAGGTATAACCCGTGCCCATTCTTCACCCTGTGCCTTAAGCTGCACTGTGTTTTCTTCTTGTGGAGGTGAGAACCTGAACCCAAAGGTCTGATAACGAAATGTACCACCTGCTTTTGGTAACTGGTATGTTATGAAGGATTGCGTGTTTCAAAGACTGTTCGTAGCATCTCCTGCTTTGAACTTCATCAGCCTCCCAGTCCTACCACTCCACTTTTTCTTGCCATAGGCGAGAACTTACAGAGGTCTCGTGTACTCTGCTTATTGTTGTTTAGTTTGTCTTGCCCTTATTTATAATTATAATAATTATCCCTGTTAAAGTCCCACAGATTATTTTTTTTTTAGGCTCTTGCTCTCAGCATCCCAAGGTAACCCCATTTTAAAAGGTAACATTTGTTCCACAAGAACTTCTTAAATTAAAGAAAAAAAAAAGTTTTATTGCCACATGTTAAATTTTTACCCTAGAATCAGTAGCATAAATTTTATCCTTTATAAAATAAACACATTAAAATATGGTTGCTAAATCATACTGGAAGATTTTAACAATATTTGAAAATACTTTTATTTGTATAATAAATCTTATTTTTGTCACTCTTATGTGTTTAAACAATACAGTCACCATTGTCAAAAAGATCATCTGTAAAGTTCATCTACGTGAATGAGCAAATTCTGTATATTTTGAGTATTTGCTCCAATCCGCAATATGCAATGGTTCTTCTCATTACTTTAAGGTAAAAGCACAGGTTTTTTCTTAGTGGATGGGGGTTTTTTGTTTTCAAGAATCTCATTTTTTTTATTAAATATGTTAACTGACATTTGCTTTTAAACTCACAAAGCATGATAATTAGGGGGAGCCGTCTCTCTCTACCTTCTATACTCATTAATATTAAATGCCACTCACAGCCATCTTCACTGAGGTTTTTTTCCTTTTTGTGTTCCCAGGCTAACTTAATGGTGCAGAAGAAATGCTAATCTCAATACAGTTTGAAAGACGGTTCCTACCATCTGTATGTAACACTGATACTTGATTGTTTGTACAATGTATTTGAGTTAGCTTACGTAAAAATTGATCGGTTTGTCAACTGGGAAACCTTCGTTTTTCCTGGAGAGATACAAAGAGATGCTGAAATTCATGGTGTGAGTGTCGATTTTTGAATAACGTAGCAGGTAGCGGGTTATACGACTCTTCTGCAGCCATTGTGGGGAATATTTGCCCTTACTTCACATCCAAAAGCCAGCCAGCTCAAGTCAGTACAATTGCTTTTCTCCAGATCAATATAGATTATAGCTGATGAAGGGTTTTAACCCAGCTCATGAACTGGTTGGAAGTCTATGTGGTACGCGTTTCTCTTGCACAAGGGCTGTGCACCATTGTGGTGAGACCGTTGGTAGTCTGCAAAGGAACCATTGCGAGTTAGTCTATAAGGGAACTGTCACTTGTGGGTGGCAAACGACCATTGCCTCCAAAGCTAGGTCAAGGTGGGTGGGAGAATTTTGTGTGAGCTCCTCTGAAATGGTTTCTGCAGGGCTTTGAAGTCTTGTGTTGGCAGGAGGGCACTGGGGAGCTAGAACAATGAGTCTGCTCATGTGTGATGAGGTCTCTCCACTGATCAGTGGCATGTCTGGCAGCGGAGAGCCCTTATGAGGGTTTGCATTGCTGCCATAAGGCTCATCTCCATGGCTGAGGACACATCACAACATCTACTGCCGGATCCCCCTGGAGTGGGAATTTGTTTGACAGAAGTCAAGGATGGGTGTGGAGTTTGCTATACCTCCCGTTAGCACACCTGCACCAGACTGGGGATGTCTGTTGGTGTGCTCTGAAATAAACGCTGAGGTTCTGTCTTGTAGCAGTATGGAAATCTAGAAGGTCTTGTCTGCCTCTGGAGTCAGGTTGATGGGCTCTGAGTTTCCCCAAGCTCCTCTTTCCATCTTGTTTGCTTGTTGTAGAAGAACATCTGGAGACCAGTACAAGCACAGAAAGTCTCCCTTGAAGCTATAATTTAAGGAAAAAGTCTTGACTCAGGACATATGGAGACAAGTCTATCATGCCAAATCTGGGGTGAGCATTAGAGGCTGAGAGAGAAAAGAAATTTGGAGGAAATCAACTGACATTTGCTAGCCGTTCACAGGCCCAGGTTGTACCTGTATCTGCTCCTTGCACGCTTCTGTATTCTTTCTGTTTTCTTATTGAATATATGCTCTGATAAAAAAAAAAGAGAGGAAAAAGTACAAAGAAGAAATGACCATCAGCCACAGGAGAAAATCACTAGTGTCACACAAATGTGCCAGATCTGAAGAATCTCGAGAACCTGCATTCCCACCACTGTACGTTCAGACTAAATCACTTTAAGTTACGTTTTCTCTCTAGGTTTTCATATCAACCCATTTCTGCAGTATCTCAAGTAATTTTTTTCCCGTTAAAACTTTGTTACTCTGACAAAAGTTGAGTAGCAACTTAGAGTTGATCCAATTCTTTAGTGCTGTGTGGTCAATTAATCTAGAATTCCAGTTTTTCTGGAAAAACTCAGAAAAAAGTTTGGGGGCCTTCTTTGTGCTGTATGTCTTAGCACCACTGAATCTGCCAGCTGATCTGGGTCTTTTACAGAATATTTTTTCTGCTTACCCTGCAGCATTAAAAGTTTTGGGTGTTGATTTGGAAAGATGAGATCTATATTAAATCCAAGTTACCATATATCTGTCTTACCCTGCTGAAGCTCAGCCCTGAATCGTGCTGTGAAACAGGCACACAGCATGTGGGAGACCGAAAAGTTACTCATGCAGGAAATCTGAAAGCACTGTGGGATTCATTCCTGCCATGTAAATAACTCATTCCGTAACCACAGTTTCATTATCCTTTATTTTTTTTATATGTAAACTTTCAACAATGAGAAGGAACGACTGCCAGCGCTGTAGGAACTGTCAGTAGCTCTGGGGCTGAACCGGGGGGCGATGGATTTGGGGGTGTGAGAGTTTTATTTACTGTGTGTCTCAGTTTCATTCTGTTTGAAAATTCCCTTGCTCCTGTGGAAGAGGTGATGCAGCCGGTGAGCTGCACCGTGGTGCTGGGCTTCTGCAGCATCTCTGGGGTGCAGCCCCATGCCGAGGGTGGGAGCTGGAGCAGGGTGGAAGCAAAGAGATCACGGGCGGGTCTTGGCCCGCAGAACCGCACGTTGGCAACCCTGGCTCCTTTCAGATTGTGGGAGCTGGGTTAAAGCAACTGGTCTTTCATTGTGAAGACACTGCCACCACTAAGCTGACAAGCAGTTTTCATGATGAAAGGGAAATTAACACCAAATGATGTTTTCCTTCCCACGCATGCTGTGTATTCATGTGGTGGGGAACTGCTGTTCCTGACTCTTGAGTACATCAACGTTGATCAAGCCCATTATTCTGCTCTAAGTTTTTTGACAGCAATTAAAAATGAGAACACTTGAAACTAAAGCTACATTTCATGGACATTAACTTTAACAGAAGCACGCGCCTGACTAGTCACAACAATTATGAGCAGTCACAGAAGCGTGTGGATCAGCACTCCGTCTCATGTACAAATACCTCCCTGCTCTTGGACTCCGCAAGCACTTTTGGTTTGAATGAGGTGTGATCGGACATGGAAAATAAAGCGCTTGCAGGTAGCAGAGCACTTAGTGTAATGTTGCAGTTGCTACAGTGAGCTCAATGAGAAGAAACAATGACAAGTGAAAAAAACGTTGTAAGGCAGGAATGGCTGAGAGGTGGATCTCCTTGGGGTTGGGTTCTCCCCCCATTGTCATCTCCTGTCTCCAGATGCCATCCTCACCTGCCAGCACCGAAGCGGGGATTGTGGCCTCGCTGAAGGCAGGTGGAGGTTTGACACTGGAGGCTTTTTATGCAGTGTCTCTGCTTGGAGTGTTGGTCACAGACATGTCCATGGCAGAGCTCAAGTACTCTACTGGGTACCGGTGTGGGCACCAGCATGGTCTCTGGCTCCAGCCCTGGACAACAACCAAACTGCCTTGAACAGTTCGTGGTTTTGGCTGCTGTAGCCAGGTAGTCTTCTATCCTTGCTTTCAGGCTTTTGCTTTAGAGAAAGTACCGGCCAAAAGCACACAGCTCCTTGATAATCGCAATTTGCTTCAGCCAGCCCAGAAAAGCTGCAGCAGCAGGCTCTAGCCTTGACATAATGAAACTGAGAAGGCAGAGTCGTGGGCTGGACAAGCGTGAGACCCTGAATGCTCTGGACAAGCGTGAGACCCTGAATGCTCACCCCGATTTACCCCTTCTGCAGCACCAGAGGAGTTGCATTTCTTTCCCAGACATCCATTTCGCTGTCAGTGAAGCATGTCACAAAGAAGTATTGAAATATTGCCAGTGGCATCGGCACTGCAGCCCATTTGGAAAACAGCTTCTTCTTCATGCGAATGTTTCCTCAAAAAGATGGGACAACAGAGACACCCTACTGCAAAGACCTTTTGCAACAATAAATTTTTATTCACATGGAAAGTCTTCATTTGGATGTAAAAGGGAGTTAGGAAAACAGAATTTCGTAGACAAGGTTGTTATTTAAAAAACCTCTGGTAGGTGCATGCTTTCTGTTCTATCTAGCCTTTGTCTGATGTGTTTAAGCTGATGAGAATTGTCTAGCAAAGACTCTTTTTGCTTAGTTTTGAAGGCTCCAACAATGTGTCTTGACAGGGTTAGGAGCCCTTCCTGTGAAGAAGCTGCACAGTTCAGAAGCAACAATGAGGCCGGGATATTAGGTGCTACATTTCCATGGCATTTCAGCCTAAAAGTGGGCTTCTGGCAGCAAAAGATGGGACATGACCCTTGATATCTTACGTGTTGAGCAGTGGTTCACCCTTGTACAAGGGAGCATGAGATGCTAAAGGCAACCTGCGTGCCACGGCTGTGCGAGGTGCGAGACAGAGGAGAGCCAAGCCAGCGGCTTGCTGCGTGTTGCTGCTTGGATTGGGAAGAGGAAGTGCAAACCAAGCAAGGCTGCAGTGCTGCAGAGCAAGTCAGGTGTTCACATTCGTGTGACATTTGTTCAAGTCTAAAAGGACACTGCAGGGACATGAGGACGTGGCCTCAGCGCTGCTTGCAGAATTGGGGCTGTGTCGTCAGTGCAAGTGCCACATTCGTACAATCAGGCTTACAACTCTGAATGCTTTACAGCTATCTGAGAGTACAATGAAACTAGTATGTAAGCTTCCATTAGAACATATGTTACTGATTTAAATAACATTCAGGCTTTAAAAGCTTTTGCTTCTGATGTCAGAATTATCTGTACAACCAAACCATTGTGTGCTGACATATGGACCGGATCATTGTTATCACAGTGCGGCCTGATAAATTCAACTTGATTTCTCTAGATCAGAGATTAGATTTTTTTTTTTTCCCCGTTACTTTGTAAGACAGTAGTTTGGTCACTCTTCTAAAATCTAAATCTCCCCAAATTACCCGTGCATGCATTTTCTGAGCAACCTTTAAAAATAAGTAATATCCGCATCAATTTCTCTTTTAGACGTATTGCTACTGAAGATTTATTCAACAGATACATGTGTGCTTTGAGATACTGTTTGCAAGTTCAGCGGATTTAGTGCTTTATTTCTAGGCAAATGATTCAAAACCAGCTTCCAAAAGAAACAGTGTTTTTCAAGCTGATGAATGTGTTCGGAGTTGTGCTGCTGTGTTTACTGAGTAGCCTGAGCCCAGTGGAGCTATTCAAGATTTATTGTGATGAAACCAAGAGTAGGACTTGGCTCTCTAGGTCTGGTCTCAGTCCAGTAAAACTTTGGCTGGGATGAATCAATCCCTGAAGAGCAAGGATGTTGGATTAATGGAAGAACATATTATTATTTCTCAGACTTGTTATTAGGTGTTGTAAACAAAACTGTCCTCTGCCCCTGTGCTCTCTCCCCGGTTTGGGGGAGTGATGACAAGATGGGAGCATCAAAGTTCCTGGGAAAAAGTCCTAAATGGTCATGCACAAGTGGGGAGTGTTGCCAAGACCCTCACAGTAACCCAGAGGTTTTTGGTGAGTTCCCATCCCTGCAGTCTGGAGGTACTTAGAGGTACTGCAGAGGGGAGGTTCCCTCCCCTCTAAGTCTGGAGGTACTTAGAACCCAAGTTTCAAACCCTTCTGTTTATTAATATATTTTTTAAAATTAATTATAAATGGAAGTTTGTGGGTTCAAGGTGAAACTAGTGGAGTCCCTGTTGGTTTCTTGGCACTTTTGGATACTAAAACCATGATTTGGTATTCCGTGCATGTACTGCAGGCAAGTGCTTAATTGTGTGTGGAGCAATTACACTGGAGGACACTGGCTTGGCACCCTCAGAACCTGCAGTCCTCTTTATCACAACCAAAGATATGACGTGTGCATTCCCACCCCGTGCTCTGTCTCTGCTTCAAACCTGACCTGCGTGAACTGGGACAGCAGTGAGCAGGGCATGTCATTGCTTTGCCTATAATTCCTTGCTCTTTCTGTAAAGTTCCCAGCTTCCACATCCCTTGGGATGGGACGCTTGTCCACTGGAACTGAATTATCCGTTGTGCATGTTAACGGGAGCCACGTTGCCTCTACGGTGTCCTCTGGTTCCTTCTGTATGCTCTTTGCTGTCTGCACGTCACCGGGGCACTCCTGTGCTGCTTCATGCAACCAGCTGCCACCAGCGTTGTACAATTTCTTATCTTTTTCCTATTTCAGCTACCAAACGTCTCCATCATATTCTCTGCCCTATTTTTGGAATAGATGCTGTCATTTTCTATAAGTTTACATCCGGCATAATACAGGAGGGTTCTGGTCTCTGACATGCGTCTCATTAATTTTACTCTCAGTCAATTATTATTTGGGGGGGGGTGTTTTGTTACACTACATGTATAATTATAGTGGATTTTCTCTCCTACTACACTGGTAAATTGTTGTTGAGAGTTTATTGTTATATTAAGATAATTTACCCTGGTAAATTGTTATCAGAGTGCAGATTCTTGTTAAAATGTCACAAGATGCATTGCCCTCGTTTGGGCTGATCTGACCCTCTGCACTTAAAAGAAATGCAAACGTACCCATGCAGACGGTGATCGTGCGCACTCGCACAGCTCCTCGCTTTGCTCTGACCCTCGTCTGGGCGGACGTGCCAGGTGCAGGGGAGCTGGTCCCAGAGGAGGCACTCCCATCTCTCGCAAGCTCTTACGCTCTCTTCTCAGCAGCCGGCACATTTCAGAAGGGTTGTCAGAAATGCAGGTGCAGGCGGCTGTTAGGAGCAGCTCTCTTGGAGTTACGTTGCTGTTTCACCTCCCAGCAGCCGTGCTCTCGGGGGCAATTATCTGTGTGGTAATTAATGAGGGAGTTTTCTCTGATGCTGCAGCGTGATTCACGCAGTTTCCAAAAGATGAGTTTGTTAGTTACAAAATCAAATGTTTGCAGATGTGCTTTGCTGTGATTCCATCTCTGACTGGAGATGCCTTGTTATGGCCATGGGAGTGAAGATCTGCAGGGCCCAAGGGTGACTGCATGACCCAGAGCCTTCGGCTCCTCCAGCAGTGAGGACAACCCCAGATTCAGCGATGGGAACTGTGTACAGCAAGGTTCTGCAGTCAGGTCTGGGTGGAAGGAGAAGTCCTTTTCCCTCTTCTCCTCACTGGTGCTGATGTACAGTGGCAGGGGAGGAGGGACAGCAGTCGCTTGCTCTCCGTAAGAGCTGGAGTGCTCTCCTTGTGGGGCAGGGGGAGAAGATCCCTCGGCCTGCCTGTCCTGAAATAGAACACAGAGAGTGAAAATGGGCTGAGTGATACCAAACAGTGCAACAAGGTACGTGCTTTCTTAGTATCTTGTTTCATGGCTTAAAGGTGAGCTTGGGACAGCCAATTTTAGCCTCATAAGAAACTAGTTCCCCTTAGCTTCCATGTTTTTTTTTTTTTCCTTTTCTGAACTGTCTGCATGAGTATTTTTTAAGAACAAGACCCTTTTATCAACAACTGGGTCACACTGCAAACGTGCAGCAGTTCTGCCTTTTGCAAGTACCAAGACATGGGATTTACAACCTAATTCCTGTGTCTGGAATAGTGATCCTAATAAACATGCTGCTCCTGACTTTTGCCAAAGTTAGATATAGGAAACTCAGAGATGCAACCCACATATGAAACGGGAATGGGTTTGAGACTATCCAGTTGGCAGGGTAAATTGTGAAGAGTAACCTAAGGAGGTTTTAGAAGTCATTTAAATTACTGTCATCTTCTGATGCTGTCTGCAGGAGGAGAATGCTTGAAGACTTGTTAGTTAATAATTCATAGTGAAGGGCCACCTCCTCCAGGCTCAGGGGCGATGCATCCCAACAAAGAGAAGTCAGGAAAAAGGCCAGGAGGCTGCATGGGTGAACAAGGAACTCCTGGACAAACTCAAACACAAAAAGGAAGCCTGCAGAGGGTGGAAGCAAGGACAGGCAGCCTGGGAGGAAGACAGAGAAGTTGTCCAAGCAGGCAGGGATCAGGTCAGGAGAGCTAAAGCCCTGATAGAATTAAATGTGGCCAGAGATGAAAAGGGCAACAAGAAGAACTTCTCTAGGTACGCTGGGGATAAGAGGAAGACCAGGGAAAATGTGGGCCCTCTCCAGAAGGAAGCAGGAGACCTGGTTACCCAGGATATGGAGAAGGCTGAGGTACTCAATGACTCTTTTGCCTCAGTCTTCACTGGAAAGGACCTGAGCCACACCGCCCAAATCACAGAAGGCAAAGGCAGAGACTGGGAGAAGGAAGAACCGCCCACTGTAGGAGAAGATCAGGTGTGAGAGCATCTAAGGAACCTGAAGGTGCACAAGTCCATGGGACCTGATGAGATACATCTGTGGGCCCTCAGGGAGCTGACAGATGTAATTGCTAGGCCACTATCCGTTATGTTTGAGAAGTCATGGCAGTCTGGGGA
>NW_010109569.1:0-7721 GCF_000699245.1 Pterocles gutturalis
TCTGTGATTCTGTCATTCTGTGATTCTGTAACTCTTCTCGGTGGTGTATGCTGAAAAGACAAGAACCAGCAGTTGCAATGCATAATAAAGGAAATTCCCACTGGGCACAAGGGAAAAAATATTCAGACTGAATGTGATGAAGTTCACAAAGGCTATGAAACCTCTACCTCCGGAAATATTCAAAACTGGTCTGGAGAAGACCCTGAGTAGCTTCATCTGACTTTGAAGCTGGCCCTGCCTAGAATAGGAATTTGGACCATGTGGTCTCCACAGATCCCTCACAACTTAATCTTTTCTTGCCCAGCTCCAGATCAAGATATTGCTTCCCATCCATCTTTTACCTACTCCTGCAAATGTACAGTTAGTGACTTGAAGCTTTTGTTTGGGTGTTATGAAAGGAGAATTCATCAATCTGAAAAGGAGTAAAGATGCCAGCCAGAGTGGGAGAGGAGAAAAGGGATACTTCAGTGTAAGAAACCTCAGACTTCTCCCATGTAACCTTATGTGTGAAGCTTAAGCTCTGGATCATATAATTGGGATGACTTTCAGTTTACTCAATAGATATGCAAATGGTGCATCAGGGTGGGCATCACTAGGGTACTGACACACGATCAAAGAGTCACAGAATTGTAGAATGGCTTGGGTTTCAAGGGACCTTAAAGATCATCGAGTTCCAATCCCCCTGCCATGGGCAAGGACACGTCCCACTAGACCAGGTTGCTCAAAGCCTCATCCAACCTGGCCTTGAACATCTCCAGGAACGTGGTATCAACAGCTTCTCTGGGTAACCCGTGCCAGTGTCTCACCACCTTCACAGCACTAAGTTTTTGCTGGAGAAAAGAGTCAATAATGGCACAGGAACCTCGGAGCAAAGAGAAAACTATGGTATCATCTTCCATGTGTAAACAATGGCTACTCTGGTTGGGAAAAGAAAAGGTAGGCAAGGCCTGGTGCATATGAAGATTGTTGAGCATCAGTGGGCATAGAGAAACCATGAAATAACTTAGCAGTGGGTGGAACTGACCAGGCAAAGAGCCAAGCTGAGGGTGGGTGGCCGGAGAAGTGAAAACTAGTAGAGGCTTGTCAAGGGAGGAGGTTGGAATGAGGCTGTGGAAGAAATGAAAATAAGAGAGTCAGACTTATTGGCAAAGGCTCCATTTCTCACTCCATGTGAAGCATGGAGCACATATCTGGTGAATATACCAATCTTCCACCATCAACAGAAGTGTGTGAAACCTACTAGGAAACATATTTCTCATCCCTCTCTTACACTTTTTGGTACAGGTTGTGTTTAAATTAGGCTATATGTGTATACTCTGTAGCATGCTGAGGACCTGATTTTCTGTTTCTCAGGTTGGTGACAGTGTGCTGCATCTACAGAGTGCCTGATTTTCCTTTTTGTGGAGACCAGCATGCAAGGACATGAGGGTGGGTAACCAGTGCATATCTGACAGCTGACGAAAGTTTGGAGTAGGGTTGCAGCCAGTGTGTTCAGCTGGGCATTGGAGCTTGAAAGCAGTGTCACAGTTCATACTAGGCTGCAGAAACTGCACCTCAGAGTACTGCTAGCAGACACTTCAGTAACTCAGGCATCTGAAGACTGCAGGGGAAAGTTTTAAGTGTCATCCTTGCTGTGTCTGAGAGTTTCTGCAGTGCAGTATGATGGAATTAAGGGAAGGAACAGCAAAATGGCTCCTAACTCTGAACTTAAACCAGCTTAGAAAGCTGTCTGCATTTGCAAATTCTTATTCTCAAGCCACACCTGCCTGCAATACAGCCAGAAGGGGAGGGCAGCCTACAGCCATATTAATAGTGATGCCTACTATAATAGATGTTGAAATGCCTCATGATACTTCTGACAAGTTTGATAAGATTTTTATTTCTGTTGCTGTAGATGCCCCAGGCATGTGCAGGTATTGTAAAGTAACGCTCCCTACTGCAGCATTTCTTGGTTTATAGGATCTGCCTCATCCTCTCCCACCTCAGGGATTTCACGGCAACAGCAGACAAGAGACTTACAGAGGAGGTGTTATGGGATGTGCCACAGGAGGTCAGTGAGTGCTAACAATGTTTGGGAAGAGGCTCATGAATACTCACAGGTATTTGGGTTGGAAGACACGAAGCAAAATAATTTCTTTCTTTCATTGCCAGTGGACAGACCCAGATACGTCACAGGAAGCCACAAGACCATAATAAAGAATAATAGGATAGCCATTGCACAGAGGAAAGTATTTTCTAAGATGAGATACTTTGTATTTTATATTTGAAGCATGGAAGTTTATATCTCCTCATAAATTTTACACTATCCTAGTGCAACTCAGCAATCTTTTTTTTTTTTTTTAATTAATTTTACCTGCTACATGTAAAAGAAAAAATCTTATTTAACTCTTGATTTTAGTAGTTTTTTTGTGGATGTTTCTCAGGATAATTAAATGCCACAGAAAGACTATTGTGTTCTAAGACTTCTGCATTTGTCACTTTCCTATGTGAGTCATGCGAATCTTGCTCATAATGCTAGAAAAAAGTGTCAACTTTTTCTGTGCAGGTGCTTTTTAATCTTGGTTCTTGCCGAATTTTGATTTCTGATGTTCACAATGCATGGATGCAAAAGAGTAAATTCTTCACAAAGACAAAAGTGTCATAAAATGTTTCTTGTTTTGGAATATGGAAAGTAGCCACAGGCTACCTTTGTTTTATCAGTGTTTCCTCCTTGTTTTAAGTTGAATTTAAAAAAAAAAAAAAAGACTTGAAACTGTAGAATCACTTCTTTGGTTTGTTTCCTAGCTTCCTGTGTCTGAATAAACATGTCAATCAGCCTCAAATCCTCTTTTTCTCTTTCGTATGCCTGGGGAAAAAAAAAAAAAAGTTTCTTTCCTTTCTCATCCACTTCCCCTGTTTTCTTGAGTTCTAGTCCACAGGGTCTGATTGCAAGGAAATTAAGAGTTCTCTCATCTGCTTTTTAAAGATCTGAACCTGTTTAAACTTAATGTTCCTCAGGCCTCACGCACAAAGCATTTCACATTATCAGAAAACTAACAGAGATCAGTGCCTGCCATCATAATGGTTTGGTTTACTAAGTGACACTGAAATTAACTTTACTGGAGTTAATTTTGATTTCTGGTGTGCAGAGAAGTAAGCTAAAAAAAAAGGACAATGAGAGGCAAATGAGGCAGGTAGACCATTATGTTCTGGCTTACTTGGTGAGAGATTTCTGTATGCATTTTTCAGGTTCAAATGGAGTATTTTGATCAATGTCATTCTTTCATTAAGTAGCACATTTTGCCGTTAATTACAAATTTGCACAAAGTACCTATGACTCATGAATGGTGTGTTTAGTAGTCAGGTGCTTCTTTGTCCTATAAACTGGGCAATATGTAGGTGAACCAAAGACTGCAAAAATTTGTCATCAATCTGTTTGACTGCAGTTTACAGAGTCTCTACTGTTCATGTGTATTTGCTGTGTGCTGTTGTCCTGCACGTTTACTTGCATGCAGATTTTGTTATACCAAGATCCTTTCCAAGGTCCTTCTGGAGCACTGTCAAGGCTTTCAGTTCAGAACTGCTTACCCAGTCAGAACTTGACTTCACTGAGAGATTTCCTTGAGTAAGATGCACTCAGAGTACTTGACTTACCTCTACAAGAAGGTAGAGAGGGGATGGCAGAATTTTATTTCTTTCAAGAGAAGCAACTCTAAACCAATGTGATTAACAAGTGCTTGCAGAATATAATTAACACTGTAATACAATGGTTTCACACCAAGAGATATCTGTGCCTGTGAACAAAGATTAGTAGGCAACTTGTTGCCTTCTTAGATCTGTGTGCTGACTTTGTACTTCCGTTAATTTTGTTTCCGCTGTGAGTCACAGAAATATAGTTCATGTTGTGGAAGCTCTAATTGGCACTTGATGTTGAGAATAGAGGCCTTTTGTCTTTTCTTCAACCTTCTTGAAATTTGACTATAATTTCAGGTCAGTATGTGTCTTGTTTTCTTCTCCTGAAACTGTCTATAGAACTTGCTTTGTGTTAAATTATACATATATATATATATACCAGAAACTGGAGGAGACAACTTAAAATCTGAGAGAGGAAACTTTGAAGCCGATGCAAGATAAGAGCAGGTTAGACAAAGAGTTTCTTTTCATTTTGGTGCCTATAACCTGAGGAAGTGCAAGGTAGTTGCAAACCAACATTTCCAAGTCCACACTTGCATGTTCAGTATGTTCAGTACTGGCAATGCACTGGAAGTAGCAGGTGTTCCAGAGGCATTTCTAAGAAATCTTTAGCAGAGGGATACAAGACAAACAGCATAAAGGATGAAGTCTTGTTTTACCCTCTGAAGTGTGGAAAACTATGTGTCCCACTAAATATTCTGGTAACTCAGTGATCTTCATTATTGGCTGATTCTTGGCTTCGGAAACTCCTTGTAGCAATAAATTCCATAATATGTATACAGATTTTATGGGAGACAAAAGTAACCTCTTTTACCAGCTTTGAATTTCTCGCTGTAGAAATACAAACTGCCTCGTGCCACAAGATAGGGTGAAGAAACAGCTGAAGCTCCTTTGATATTCCATGTAAATGCATTACCTTTATACATAGCTCCCTGTTGTTGGTGCAGAAATGAACAGCTTTGGTAAATAGATGCAGGAAACGCCAACTGCAAAATGAAAGACTCTCCCAAAGTAAATTTCCTTGTCACTAAAATATATCCAAAGTGAAATTTGTTTTTATGTGTTTTGTTTACATTTTTTCTTCTCAACTTACCTATCCTGCTGGTAAACCTGAATCAAACTATCAGACTGAACTTCCCTTTAGCTCAGTGAGCACAGGTGACGTCTGAAGACTGTAGGTCATCCAGCCAGAGGAGGTGCGTACCCTGAAGCTTTTGTGTGGCAGAGGAACAATAGCACTTTATTTTCTTTCCCAGGGAAATGTCATAGCATTGCGTCCTCTTGCCCAAAGAAAAAACAAATGTTTTTATTCTTGTTTCTACATGATTTAAAAATCAGTTGAAACTGCTTGACTGGCAGCAACTTCAAGACAAGAGCATCTTGCTGTCTATAAAACAGCATGGGGAGCACTGTGGAAATCCCCCCGCCCTGCTTTAAGTCTTTCTGAGAAGCTCTGTGACTGGTTCTCTATGTTAAGACTGGCAGTTAGTTTTCCCATAAAGACTAGTTTTAGTGGTAGCTTTTGTATTAAGCCACAGGACTCTTTTCAATGAGCCACTGAGCAGCTTTTATGAATCTTTTCAGCTCTGTCACTGTCAATAGGAACCGACACCTGCAATGGACAAACTTGCTGTCATTCAGGCATTACCAGCTGTGTCCCAGGCACTCTTAATAGTTGCTTGGGTGCCATTCAGTTCCAAAGGAACCCGTGGCTCATCTATCACTTTAAAATTGCTCAGCTGTTATAATTGCACAGCTGAATCAGCAGGGACTGTAGCAAAGTCTACAAAGGCAGTTAATGGGGACCAGTAAGGACTAAAAATAAGTTGTCTGCTGGCCACTCAGCGGAAGAGTTTCTCCCTGTGGGACTGGACACTGGGTTCTTTTTGCCGCCTATTCTAGGGGTGAAAGGCTAGATATACAAGCAGAGTAGACCAATGGACTGGGACTGGGGTAGGATTAGTTCCTGAAATCCAGAACTCCATTCCAAGAAAACTTTGCCCATGATCCACCTAGACTTGCTAGATTTCTTCCTTCGAATCTGCTTCCTAAGCTTTTAATCACTACACATTTACATACAGGCAGCCATATTAAGTCCTACCTCCTGCCAGCTATGTTTGGAAAACTGTGGGAGCATTAAACCATCCAAATATAATGCTCAAGTGCTTAATGTAGGATTTAGTTTTGAGTACTGGACAGTATATTGAGACATACTTGTCCTGTAGCCCCTGTAACCCTAAAGAAATAGGGAAATTCAGATACATTCCTGTGTGAAGCAATTCATATTCCATAATATGTGGCTTCCGCTGACTACCTGGGTTTTGCAGATTATTTTTCTGAGGTATTCTCTCCATAATAACAGCAACCTTTGGGTTTCCCATTGATGCCAGTCATCTAAAACACTTGTGCTATGATATCCAACTTAAAGGCAAGTAAATCCATGCTGAGGCTTGCTCTGAAGTCTATTTTTCTTCCCAAATCAAGTGAGGCAGTACAGCAAGAAGAAATGGGCTGGAGCCCCTCCTTCTCAGTGGAAGAGAAATAATGTTGGGTAGAATTATGGCAGAATCTGTATTATCTCTGAGCCCCTGAACAATTAAAAGTATCAGTTAAGCTAATTAAGTGCTTACCCCTGAGACAGTCTATCACTTTTTCTTCCATTCGTGTAATGACTTTACTCAGGCTGATGGCTGACATCAGAAAGCCTGAAGATACCAGAATAGGTGTCTGGCTCACTCTTCAGTGGGTCTTTCAAGATGGCTGAACAAAGGCTTGTCAGATGGAAAATGAAACTTTTGAACAGCTCTTGTTATTAGAAAATGTGAGGTTAAAATTAAACCTGAGGTTGAAAAAAACACCTCTTAACTAACTGAAATTGCACCAACTTAAACTTTCTCCATATTGTATGTTGGAAAGTGCCCAAAGAGTTAATGTACTTTTTCCAAAGCAGCTATCACAGGCGACATTTTAACACTCTTTTCTTATCAGTTCTCCTAAGGTATTCACCTGGAACTTATTCTTCCAGATACTTACAGCCCCTTTCCCTGGCCTAAAGCCTCATGTGCCTTGCAGATTGTTAAGTACATTTTTTTCTCTGGTAATTTTGTATTGTCCCTCTTTGCTGAAATGCGAAAGAGACCTATCAACAGAAACAATTATTGTAGCTTTCCCCTCCAACTTCAGAATATAATTATTATGTTCTGTTTTGTTTGGATGATATGGAAACTCTTAATTGACTTTTAACAATAGCCAAGCTAGCTACGATTAAATATTCTTTAACTGGCATATATACCTTTAGGATTTACACACCACTGCTAACCCACTTTAAACTGTGCTTGAGCATGCTAAGATTATGCAGTTATTCACAGAAAGGAAAGCTAAGAAGGGCAATAGTTGCAGCCATATGCTTCCTGGGAACTTATCAAACAGAAATAAAGTCTATTAAAAAAATACCAAGGTTATTCCTTTGCCCAGACTAATCTGTTGTGCTCTGACAGCTCGAAACTTGAAGGTACAAATGCAATTTTGGAACAGAGAACTGCTGTAAGCCATGAATTTGCAAAAGTGGAACTGGCAAAGCAGGGAAGGTGAAAAGGCTGGACTTAGTTTTCAATGTGTGTTTTTAGACTGCCTTCCTCATCTTCAGTTTCTTGTTTAAAAATGTATTTGTAGCCACTGAATTTTTGCATGAAAGGACATTACTTCAAGGCTTTGCATAATTTGTGTTCCTCCCCCTCTGATCTTTGTGTTGACTGCTTACAAAGAAAACCGTAAAAATTATCACTGGACTAATCAGGAAAGGGCAAGAATGCTAATGCCACATTTTAACATTTATAGTAACTCATATATTTCATCCTTATATCCAATTATCTCAAATAATTTAAAACATTTTCATACAGAGCACCCACAAAACTTTACCCACCAAGCTACTGTAGAAATTCTTGGTTTGTACTGTCTTAGTTACCATATCATAGAACCATAGAATCGTTGAGGTTGGAAAAGACTTTAAGGATCATCAACTCCAACCCAACACCCCCTAACTCACTAAA
>NW_010109570.1:0-11034 GCF_000699245.1 Pterocles gutturalis
CGGGGCTAACGGGGGCGCCGGGCCGCACCGCGGGGCCAGCTCCTCGCGTCCGGATGGATCCGGGCAGCTGCCGGTGCTCGGACCACGCGGGGACACCATTGCGCTCTAGCTTCGAACCACAGCAGGTCTCGAAATACCGGGTTTGGGGTAACAAACCTGTTTTACACGAAGGTTATTTCCAGAAGAAAACCTTCCACTGAGGAGGGGCCCATAAAACCCACCTCGCTTACTTGGCCACATGCCAAGAGCTCCACAATGTCTTTTCCTTTAGTACTGTTACCGTCTGGAATACAAATCGGTTTTGACCTAAGCAAACGCTAATTACCCTGTCAGTTGGAAATTTGTGTGAAAATTAGTTCAGTTCTACCACTCTTCTCAGAAGCAGCACTGTATAGAAAGCAATAAATTAAATAATGAATGAGATTTTTGCCCTAAGTACAATGCAATGAGAAGTGGAAAAACACTTAGGCAGGATGAAACATGAAATGGGTTAAGCATGCAGCAGTGCAAATATAAATCAACAGTAAGTCTTTCCCATCATCAGCAAATGGTCATGTAATTGCTCTGCAAAAAGCAAATACAACTATACATAAGTCTGCTGAATGTGACTGTTAATTCAATAATGTAATGTATTCTGTTAATGTTATGTATTCTGTATTATTCACTTCAGTAATGCTACTGGGATCTAAGCAAGGAAGTTAATATAGATGTCACCAACAGCGGAATTAAAAAAATTAATAGCAAAAAACTTAATTACTATTACCCTGGGTACTTTTAACTTCGTAAGTAAAAAGATACTGTATCCATTCTAGACCACAGCACATCCACAGTGCCGTTGCCTCTGTATGCCTGTGTATGCCATTTCTTACCCGTGTTGCATCTCCGTCCTGCTTTATCATATCCATTCCAGGCAGCTGGTTTGGAAAAAGATTGCCTCCCCTCATAGCAGGATCATTAACCTATTGGTAACAAGATATTAAGGAGAATGAATTAAAAGTAAGTTGGGAAGAGGGCTGGGAATTAAAAAAATCCTATGCTATGCTAAAAACCCACTATGCTACTTACATATACCAACATCTACTTCGGAGATGACGTTGCAGCTTGGGGAGTGACTACACAGCTGAGTACCCTTCTTGTGCAGCATGTGTTTGACTCATATTATTCTGCTTCACAGTCAACAACAAAGATTTCATCCCTGATACCATGACCCTTGTGCATATTTCACAAAGCAGGCTCCATAAATTAGGTCAGTATTATTTGAAGAAGACATGCCTGCTATTAAAGTCCTGAAAGCAGAAACGTGCAACTACAGTCCTAACCTCGGTAACACACAGCTTTTCTGCTTGTAAACCACAGCATCGTTTTTTCAAAGCCTGACGAGATAACACGTAGGCTGATTTATACTGCCTATTGACTTAGTTTTAATGACACTTATTTTTCTGCACATAAGCAATAGGAGAAAGATAGCATTAAATGGGAAAACCTGCAGTGGCATGCTTTCCTAAAGGGATGGTCCCAATAATTTTCTGAACATAGTCATGGGAAAATATTGAAGCTGTGTATTACTGCACAACCAAAGGGTCTGTCATGCTTAGTTATGTAAAAAATTTACAGCATTGCTTTCTTAATCAAAGGATTAATCTCACCGTGTTGGAACTGGTATAAAATACAAACCACAGCCCTTCAGCATGGTTCTAAGGCATTGGAAAATTCAGCTTTCTTTAGAAGGTTTACAGGGAAAGAAACGTTCCTAGGGAGTCGCAGTTGACTCGGTTCCCTCTGTTACTTCCCTCAGACTAGATGGATATGATAATAGAGAAGATATGCCCCTCCAGATTTTGCTGGAAGGAAAAAGATGTTTTCTGTGTCACCTGCCCTTTAGGAGACTCGTGTGGCCAAGGAGAGGAGATTCTGCCACTCTACTCCCTCACTTTAGCTACAGCAACCTGCTGCAGCAAGGGGGGAAGACTATCTTGAATTTACCACATCAAAGTTGCCTCGTTTCAGATCCTCCTGACAGTTGTTTCAGTTGCTATTCACTGATTTTGCAAAACATCATAAAGCTAAATGCAATCACGTGCAACCATCTAAACAGACAAGACTGCAGTTCAATAGGAAAGGTTAAGAATTGAAAATATTTTTGCCATAGGATTTTCAACTCTGAAAAAATTGATTAAGTGCTGCAAGCCTTCTAGGGATGCTTTCTGCTTCATAATACAAATCGGCAGATTCTTAAACCTGAACCTGAAAATTGAAATCAGAAGGGAAGAGAACCACACAATTTTGTTCATAAAGAAAGTAGACAGCAGTTTGCAGCTTTATCTACATGCATTTGACTAAGCAACAGAATCCATGTTTGAAAAGTGTCTTCTGCTATTGATCAACATTCATCAGAATGCACAGGCAAAAATGCCTTTTCTGTTTGTTCAGTAGACAAACATAAATAAAAAAAGCAGAAATAAAAACCTGTATACTGAATCAACAGCAGTTTTGGAACAAAAAGATGAGAGCGCGATTTGCATCATGACAGAGTTAGGACTGGTATAGAAAGGGAAGATGGTTCCAGGCTGCACATCACAAAAGCAGCAAAGGCACCAATGAAGTTCCTATCACAGAATCTCTTTGCCAGTGATGATGCAAGAATCCTGAACGGCACAGTAACAGATTGTCATGGTTTCAACAAAAAAAAATCTACCATATTGTTATATTCATAAATTTGCTTCAGAAGTCCTTGAAACAAAACACCCCACATTCACACATTAACTTCTGACTCCAATAACAATTCAATCAGAAAAGCATGGAGAACGACAAAGAAATGGAAGGGTTTTTATAATTTTTTGAAGACAGGTCTGGTAGTGTTATCAGACATGAAATCTGACTAAAAGAAGACAGAAGATGTTTTACAATTCCTTTGCAATTAAGCACATTAACACAGCCTCCTACTAATAAGGTAGAATTATATACAAGGTAGCCAGTAAGAAAAGTTTCCTACAACTCCAGAGCTGCTTTCATCCAGTATGCTGAACAAAATCAATGTACTGTTTCAAGATAACTCTTTGCAGATGCCGTGATAATTTTGGCCTGGGAAGTACTGCACCTGTGTGGATTAATAAACACCTACTCCGAGTGGACATCTAGACAGTGGTTAATTTCATATACTGAAAAGTATCTCCTCTTGCACAGGTTTCATATTGTTTCTCTGACAACTCAGTAAGTAACATGGATGCATGATGCAAAAAAAGTAACAGGCAAAAACACAGCAACAGTCAATTGTGTGAACAAGAAGATGACAACAAGGAGACAGTAAGTTGTATGAATGGTGCAACACTGGGAAGGTTTAGACTTTCTCAATGCCTGGGGAAGCTGTTTTGTACAGAACGAACCTGCAGACCTGGCAGCAAGCATTTCAGCATTCCTGATACCAGCTTCCGAGAAGACACACTAAAAAGAGCAGCCTGGAGAGCTTTGACGTAATTGTAAGGGAGAGGATGTTAATGAGACAAGGTCTGATCCCTCAAGTACGTAAAAGAGTCTCTAAGCATCATAAATAGCAAGCCCAGGGAAACCACAACATTTTGGGCAAAATCTTCATTTTCTACTTGGTGATGCTGGGAGCCTAGTTAGTAAACAAGAGAAGCTGGAGATACACCAGTATGAGCAGATAAACACCAAACTCTGCATTTTTGAGCTCTGGATATGTCTGTAGGATACAGTACAGTGCCACAGAGACAGGAGACAGAGCCAAATAAACCTGTTTGGTACCAAAGCTAATATACCTGCTTCTCACCAGGTAAATAAGCCCAGGCACCGTTTTTTTACTAACAAGTAATACATATTACTTCCAAAACCATCCAATAACATAAGAACTGTTAAGGTTTTTTTTCAAAAGCTTTAACACATTCTTAGCATAACCACTGTTATTCACTGTGGTTAGAAAGAGATGAGCATGTGAAGTTAAATTTATGTATTATCTAACAAAAATATGGCAATGAATAAGTAAGTAAAAGTGTAGGTGACAGTTTAAAAAAAGGCAAAAGAATGAATGAAATGGCAACAGTCAGCAGAATTAAAGAAAATGTAGTGATTTTTAAAACCACCAGTTACAAGAAAAGTTCAGCACAGCCTAGGTCAATTGCTAAATAAAGATGCCAAACACTAAAAAAAACCACTATGCCTTGAAAACAGAAACAGAAAAAAAAAAATCAATGTCAGTATTCAAATATACTTTTTTTTTAATTTATTCATGTCTCTCAGAAAAGAAAATGTGAAGCAGCACAGTACACATTCCTGACGACTGAAAAATACCATCTTGTGGCCCAGAAATGGCCCCTCAGCTGCCAGATGGCCACCTCTGACCTAGATGAAACATAAAACATTTGCTTGCAGAGTTTGCAGATGACACAGTGCTGGGGTGGTAGATCAGGAGGAGAACAGGTTCCTGTTACAGAATGAGCCACAGCACTTTGGCTAAACAGACTCAACCCAAGAAATGCAATTTAATGTAGATAAAAGGAAGGTAATACTTCTGGAAACAAAGAACTCAGGTTTCACCTATCGAGAATGTGCTGAGGAAGATTTGGGCATCATCATATGGGTTTCAGTATGTGCTTTCCAGTGTGACATTGTCACCAACAGAGCCACGGCAACCCGTGGATTGAAAGAGAAATTACAAGCAGAACTTGACTCTACACAGCTTTGGTGAGGTCACTGTTAAATCACTGTCTCCGGTTACTCTGTTCATACTTCTAGAATGAGGTTACAACAAATGAGTTTGAAGTAGATCCACAAAAGGGACTCAGGGGCTGAAAAACAGATGCCGAGATGGGTAAAGAACCTCAGCCTAATCAGCTTACTGGAAGTTAGATAACTGCTATCTTGAAACAAGATCTAGTAGTGTAACAGGAAGGAAAAGTGTGACAACTGTGCCAGCAGAAACAGTAGTCTGTATGGAAATCTTTGAAATAAAACCAGATCTCTCTCTATAATACATGTTTTTTAGTTTAGGTTCCTGAGGAAAATCAAGTAGCATGTGTATGCTAAGAAATCAGACTGGGCTGTCACCTTCAAATCCCTACTGGTTTTTTGTTTTGTTTTGCTATTGTTTTACTACATTAAATGTGTGCAATAGTATGCACTTGGGAACTAATAATAATAATAATAATAAAAAAGTCTGCTATAATTGGTCTTAGCAACTGGGAATATCAGAGAAGGTGACAAATTTGGGAGTATCAAAATTACTTCAGGTCACCAGTATGCGGCAGCTGTAAAAGACAAATGTGATCTGGGGCTATATCTGTCAGAGTATTCCAAGAGAAATGGGGAAGAATTAGTGTTATGCGCATGGCTGGTGCTTAGGAAATACTGATTCAAACTGGAACAGGTGCAGAAAAGCAAAGGGAATTTACAGCCTACAAGAAGAGATTGTGGCTTAACTTACAAGAAAAAAGCCAAGAAACCCAAATCAAAACAATCCAACAACCTCAAAACAACAAAAATATCATGTTGGTAGAATTGCTCTTTCTAAAATATGAGAAAAGAGCTATTTAAGCTAAAGGAGAATATTGGAAAAGTAAATACTGTTATCAAATTTAGGCTGGAAAAAGGACATACATTAACAAGCGACTAATATAAGCAGCTTTAAACTGGAACATTGTGGTCTCAGAAAAAAGGTCTACAAAAGATCTGCCTGAAGACACAAGAGGTACTTTCCTGCCAGCATTTCTAAGAAAACTCTGTAACTTCAAGTCTGTGTGTTGAATAAACCAAAGTTCAGCTCTGAAACAAACATATGAACCTGTTAATTTAGAAGGCTTGCTTGTCAAATGTCAACGTACTGTGTGAGTTTAACTGCAGGTCAACAAATGGCAATGTTATTTTCAGATATCCTAAGTAGCAGTTTCTAATAAAATGAAGTGTGCAAACCTCCTCTCAGCAGAAAAGAACAGGTTTCTTACCTACTGATTCAGTAACCTATTTTTATTGACTACACAACAAAAAGTGTGGATTTTGTGCTCGTGAAGGTGCCAGATTGACAGTTCTTGAAGTTGACTGCCTATTGTCCGGTACTACAAACACAGTGGCATCTTCCACACACTTGCCCACGCCAGCATTTTCACTCTTATCTCTAGGAAACAGCTGCCTGACATTCAATCCTAACCTCCACTGCTGAGAAAATTACTGAGGACACTGGTGACTGGCAACAGTGCTATGGAGACTTACCTACTAAGAACAGGAGCTAGGTCAGCACACACTTTCCACAGAAGTCCAGGATCAACTACACGTGCTAGCTATTGGGGTGCTAGGTCACAGTGGGAAATTTAGATGCAAAAGGTGCTCTCTACCTCAGCAGTCACTTCTGAGTGCAGAGCTAAAAACAAAGCCTTTTTAACATTATAATTTCTCAAGAAAACTAGTAAAACGTACATAATGACTTACAGCAGTTACAGCCCAACGCAGCGGACCTGAAAAACTACTGAAAGTCAAAGAAAATTCTCTAGCTGTCATCTCAAGTCCTTAAATTCTCACCTGCTCAGGACCCATGGAGGACAACCCTGATGTAGGCACAGAGGTCGCTGAGGTCATGCTGATCTGCCCTGTCATCTGGTTCATGTTGTTCATACCACTTGTGTTGGTTGCCATGGATACACTGATGTTCATGTTATTATTGTACATGCTGGTGCTTGCTTGCTGCCCAAAATGTGGTGGGGACTGTTGTGAAAACATGCTACAGCAAGGAATGGAAAAAGCAATGTGTCAGACTTAGAATGCTGAAGCCACTAAGAAACTACTCTCTTTTTAATATACCTTAAGCTAGAATTTGTATATACTGTAATTTATTCCCACTTCAAATGAAAAACTAGTTTTCAGCTACATTAATGTCTAAGACATAGATTTTCAAAATTTAAGGTCCCATCTTTGTGCACAAAAATGCATGCCTTTGCGTGTGAAACTACAGCAGAGTACAAATCCGTTATGCATGTGCAATAACAGCCAATTAGCTGTCTAATGCGCTTTGTATGTATTTTAAAGATGTTTGGGAAAGTAATACACCTTCTTCTCACTCCAGTGTTAGCACAGCACAGGACTGTTGGGCTGAACCTGGATCTGGTCTAATAAGCTTTATTTTTCCAAAATAAGCTATTTGCACTTATGAATACCAGATTTGCACATACAATTATGGCAAATGGGCTCACAAATTTAGACATGCAATCGTGCAGAAATTTATTTACTAAATCTTAGCATCAGGTTTTGACTGTAAGAAAAAACATAAAACTTAAGACAATTACCCTCTATGTTCGCTTATCCCATTTCAGAACAACTTAGGGAGGAGTAACTGTGGAAGATCTCATCCCAGATTTTATTCAAAGTCAAGTGCTTTCTGGACAGTATCTTCCTTCCCATTATGTCAGAAGAGACTATTTTACATATCCTAAAGTGCACTTCACTGTTTACATGTCTTTTCTCCTCTTTGAGCATAATCCAACAGTCAATGAAGGAATTATTACTGACAATGTGTCTGTTTAGAGGATTTGCATTAAACTGAAACACTGTAGAAGGGCTGCTGTGTGTCAGATGGCACACAGTAACCACCTCTATATCAATGGCTGACTTTCACTTCCTTGTGAAGCACTGCTCCCACAGCTAAGGAAATCTTTCAGGGTTAACGCTCAACCTTGCACTTGAGTACTCCACTAGGCTATTGCTGCGCACTGTGTGAGCTGGTGGAGTGCAATGGCATTCTGGGCACAGGACCAAACTTGGAAAATCCCACCATTCTCTTCCTTCTAATTCCATGCCTTTTCGGGCCACCTAACCCCATTTTTAAGTTGTTATCTGGATGGCTGAAACAGTACACTACAGAACATTGTGAATACTCAGTGGCTCGTGTAAACTCATTTGACACATCTCCGCCACAGAGCTGCAATTTAGCAAGCCAACTATTGGTCTTACCAAGCTGCTGCTGCTGCTGCCGTTTCAGCAGAAGCCGTGGCAGCAGTAGTTATGCCTCCTGCCGGTGTTTTACGGAGACGCTGCTGCTGCTGCTGCCTTTTCAGCAGAAGCCGTGGCAGCAGTAGCTATGCCTCCTGCAGATGCTTCAGGAAGACAGTGAGGAAGAGGCATTGACAAGGATGCGCATAAGAGATAAACCAGTTGCTTAAAGGGGAACTTTACTTGGATCAGCCACATCACTGAAACACTGGTGTTTTGGGTTTATTAAATCTTTGTCAACGAGTGGGAAAAAGATTTGTTGCCAGACTGGTATAGTAAGAGCAGCCTGAGAACTTCAAGATGACAAAAGCACAGTGCTAGAGACAACTGTGTGCACCCCTGTGTGATACAGGCTGTACACCAACCTGATAGCTCCTCCTGTCTTCCACTGAAAAGCACAGACCATTGCCACATGGAAGCTCGCTGCTGCCCACTGATAGTGTTCAACATCCAACCCATTCAATGTGGACAGACTAATAATTAGAGCTATACTGACTGGGGCATGGGCCTCAACTGAGAAGGTGACTGCGTGCATGAGGCATGCTACAATGCTCTCAGAGAATGACAGTTATATGCTGACCCCCAGTATGTGCAAACACCAATGATTGAACCTGGTTGCACTCCAGCATTTAAAGTGGGAGGTGAAATCTAGTCATTGCAATTCCAGAGCAGCAGGGAATGCGTAAGCTCCGTCTCAGCTGATCCAGCCATGTGGAAAGCAGTGTGGAAGCACAACATGAAAATCATACACAGAAGAAATGCATCCACACAAACGTTAGGGGCTGAAGCTCACTGTGCAGCAGAGGTGCTTCTTAAGGACACGCAGTGTTTTATCAGTTACCACAGACAAAGCAATACATTGTGTGGATGCAGGTCTTTTAGCTATGCACTCACTTTGCCTTGTATGAAGACAGAATTTAAACCAACTCGTCAAGCCAAATTGAAAAGAAATCTCTTTTAGGATGGATAGTTAACAACAAGCAAACAAATATATATATGAAAACCCCCATAAATAAGTGTAGACCATAAATGGCCCCATTACTCTGTGTTCATTTTGGTTTTGATCTGTATTTACCTGCTTCCACCCATATTCCCTTGCGCCCACCCATTCATCTCCGTAGAGGACTGATAGGCAGGATTAGCCTGAGACTGCTGAATCATGGAGCTTTGAGTATGAGCCAGTCTTGGGGACATCAGTGGACTCTGAGGAGTGGTGGCCCCTGTGAAGCCTGGATCGGGCTGCTGACTAATACCTGAAGAAAACAAGAAACTTAGCCACTGTACCTTCAAAGTGAAAACAAGACAAGAGCTCACACCTGCCAACATGTCTTTACACAGTCCTACTTATGTCATCTGGAACCTATAACTTTGTGCCTTAATGTGGAATACAAATTAAAAGCAAGACATCATAAACTCATACAACATGTATAACCTTACAAAAATCATTTTGCATAAGCATGATGGCTACCTGTGTGTCCTAATCACGCAAATGGTCTCTCCCCTCAACAGACCAGAAGAAAAACACTGGTGACATTTTTTATCCCCAGAAAATGCATTCAAGACAACAAATAAAACATACTGCTTCTGTCTATAAATCCATTTTTGTGAAAGTTATGCACAATCTATTTACTGCATAGCACCACCTTTTAACATTTAGGCTATAATTTTTCTATTTTTTCTGAAGTTCCTAGAACCTTAGTATCTCTATTTCTGTGTCCCTGCAAGAACAGGCAATGCCATTTTATGCAAGTGTTAAACGATTTTGTAAAATCAAAGATTATCTGTATGCAAAGAAAACCTAATTTAAGCTGCAAAATGCCAATTGTGTGCAGAAATTTTGTTTTAAACCAAGTCACTTTGGTCTTGTTTAAGTTAATCATGAACAGCATACTCAGCAGAAACAAGCCACTCTTAATGCTGGGGTAAGAATCAGGTGGTATGAAATCTATTGTTACATTCACTGTCTGCATGACTTAACTTCTTGGTATCTTTTTCTCTCTCATAAAATGGGAATAATATAATGTCTCTTCATTTTCATAAAGCAATTACAAATACATGGAGGGATGATTTAGAAACTGGTATAAAGAATAACAGATGAATAAGAGTAGATAGCAAATTTAGAATTGGATAGACATAACTTGTTATATTAGCAGAACTTGCACGTAACATATTATTTAATATAATCATAACCTAACTTACCCAATACTTATAAATAAAGAAGCTGTATAAGAATAACTGTATGGAGGTAACTGCCTCATGTACCCCCAGAACAAAGTGGTATGCAGCTTCGTAAAACATACAAACAAAATGGTATTAATTATCATATTATATATGGGTTTAAGGACAGGGAAGGGAATGCCTTATCTGAAACTAATTTATATCATTCAAATTCAATAGTTAGTTGTTAATTTTACATTATAATGTACATGTGGAGAATTATCTTTTTAGGGAAGAATCTGTCTGATATTTAAGCAATATATAATTATCAAAATTTTAAAAAATTATGTACAGCTTTGCTTCTGGTCACTTTATGATGTTTGCCAACATCAATGCACTTTTACCATATATATTTGTCAAAATTCAAAGTCAAAATGCAGAGTTCATCAAGCCAGTACATACACATATACGTGTTCATGTGTGCATACACCTTTTATCTGCATATATCTATATATATAAACAAACACACACACATTGTACTTCTGCTACTGCTGTTTCCTAGAGCTAGGAAAGTGGAAGGCACTATGTTGCATTTAAGGACTCCCAATGGTCCAAACCCATCTTTCCCAGGGAGCCAGGCAAGGGGCTGTTGGAGGGGGACTTGGACCCAGCACTGGGGGAGAAACGGGGGAGTAATGACTGCCAAAAAGCACTGGGGGTGGAACCAGTACCGTAGTTTGGAGGAAACGGGAACTGCTGTGTGTTTGCCTGCGGGATCCGTGGATTGCTCATGGTTGCTGGTATGCCACCGGTGGCCACCATGCTGGGGGTCATGCTCAAGCCCTGCCCTCGCATCATCAGTGTCCGCTGCTGCACCTGCTGCTGCTG
>NW_010109570.1:11065-67583 GCF_000699245.1 Pterocles gutturalis
CCTGCCGCTGCCGCAGGTGCTGGCTCAGGATCTCTCGCTGCCTCTGCGCCAGCATCTGCGCGTTGATAGGGCCCTGCAGAGAAAACCACCACCACCTATCAATAACCACTTCTAAGGCAACATGACCAGTGGAGGCATCTCCACTGGAGGAATCTGGAAGATTCCAGCCCTTCCTTTCCCCTCAACACACAACTAACAATAATATTAAATTGGAGAAAACAATCCTATTAATACTTCTTCTGGGAAAGACTTTCAACAGTGCAAGAGTCAGTAACTGAAATAACACCAGTGTTTAATGTTGCAGTGATTTATAATTGCAAACAGAGAGGCTCATTAAAAAAAAAACCATCTGTAGGAAATAAGAAGCTTGGTTAAAAATGCAGTTCTATGATATCTTGAGTAAACAGCCAGCCACCCCACGTAAATTTGAGAAAGATTCTCAAAAATAAAACAGTAAAATACTTCTTATCATATAGACTGCATTATTTGTATTCAAGCTTTAGAATTCATTTTATCATATAGTATTATTACTGTATTTAATTTGGGGAAGAAAGAAGAAAAAGTGATTATTTTATTTTTTTAAATACTATTTTTCTCTCACCTGTGTTGGCACTCCAGGTCTCAAAGACAGACTCATATTGGAGACACTGCTGATCTGATTTATCAGTGGCTGCCGATTCTAAAGAAAAAAAAACCACAAAACACCAAAACTCAAAAGTTTTTAGAAGGAAGACAAGAGTAGGCAAATTTTATATACAGATGTATATACATCTACTTCCTGATCAGCTGGTTTGAGGACATAGTTTTACATACTCAAGCAGAGACTGGTTTTCCTGCTCAAGTCCTATCATCATTCAGAGAATCCTCTTTCTCAAGGAGATAATACACCATACAAATAACAACACAGGCACCAAGCTGTTTACCAAACATGCTGCCTTTACAGTTCCTGTTCTTTTTGAGTTTGGGACTGGACTGTTGAGGTTTCCTCTGAATTAGACCATATCCTG
The DNA here is from genome assembly GCF_000699245.1 of Pterocles gutturalis. Taxonomy (NCBI): domain Eukaryota; kingdom Metazoa; phylum Chordata; class Aves; order Pterocliformes; family Pteroclidae; genus Pterocles; species Pterocles gutturalis. The sequence goes on from NW_010109570.1 coordinate 12,073, forward strand.
AAATTTGAAGGCAGAAACGATCTTTCCTCCTCCACTAGAAAAGCATTAATACCTTATTTATAGTACTACAAACGTATATGTTTAAAAATGAAATAAGAAACAACAACATAAAATGATCCTCAAAAGTAGACCAAGGCCAAGGAAAAAAAAAAAAGGATGTAGGTAACAGGCAGCAATGAAAGCATTTAGATTGTTGGAAGAGTCACAACATAACAAATAGAAAGAGACTCGTGTAACAAAAAGCATCACTGTAGTCTTGCTCAAAGACTTATCAAGACCTAGGCTTAAATACTAGGCACATTCTCACACAGTATTACAGAAAGAATAATGGCAAATGCAAAAAAAGATCCAAAATAAAGAAGGTGCAAGGTGCTGTTTCAGCAAGACTCATTATGGCTAGTGTTTTTTAGTGTAAAAGTAGAATTAGACTATAATAAAACAGGGTACACATTAAAGACCTGGTCTGTTTGGAGCAAGCTGACAGTATGAGCCGCCTAGGAGAGGCGCCTGCGCCAGCGTGGCACTGGGCAAGGAAGGGGATGTACCTGCTGTGCCTGCAGCCTGTGCTGCAGCTGGAGCCGCAGCTGGTTTGGCTGGTTCTGCACGATGCCGGCAGGCCGGAGGCCGGGCCGGGGCTGCATGCGCAGGGCTGCGTACCCTGGGCGCTGCCCCATGGAGTGGAAGCTGGGGTCCTGCATGGGTGCGTAGCTGCCCTGCGCCATCTGAGCCTGCGCTGCGTACTGCTGGGAGAACACTGGAGCCTTTTGCTCCATCAGGATGCTCGAGTCCTGGCTGGAGAAGGTCTCTGGGTCGACAGCTTGGCTCTGCGGAAGTACGGGAACAACAGAAACAGTTGGCGGGACATGGCTTTTCACAGGATTATATGAGGCTAATACAGCCACCCTGCAAAACCAGCCTTTTAGGCTGTGAATGTTTTTAAACAGAAAATTACATACATTTTCTTTACCTAAATATCAGACTTTAAAATAAATAGAATTGTACTTTTGAGTGTCAAAACATATTCACGGAGACAAAGTCCTCCTCTTTTTTTTTTTTTTTTAAATGAGGACCCACAATCTTTGTCATGTTCTTAACATAGCGATTGTCATTCTGCTAATGAATAAAAACTTGAAATGACAAATGCTATATGAAAATATGTAAATGAAGCAATGCCAGCATACTTTTGCCATTGAATCAGACATAAATTCAAAGACACTGCAAATGAATAAGAAAGTAGATTTTTATCAGTATCTTTAAACAAAACAATGACTTCAAATAAAGATGCCTGAAACTATTACAGAAGCTAATGGGAACAGAGCATCAAATTCTTTCAGGACACTTTAGCACAAACTGATTATCCTATTAGCATAAAAAAAAGCTAACACAATTCTGAACTCCATTCTAGATACTCCCCTAATATTTGCTCTAGCCAGAATAATTTTATAGCTTATTCCACACTGACCTTGGAAATCAAGTTAATCTAAATTTCAATGCCCTCATAAAAGAAAGACTTTAAGCTCCTATAAAACGTTTGATGGATATTTTAAAAACATGTTCTAAAATGCAACAGTTCTCTTATCTGCAAATTTCTTTAACTGTTTCCACTGAGACATTAATTAAATAGAAAGATATTTACCACTTAGATTGAAATAAAACATTATTCATATTTTTTTTTGGTAGTGGTATTCCAAAAGCTATGTCATATTCCATGAAAGTTTCACACTGCAAAATTGAAGTTCACTGCAAAATTGAAGTTCAACAATAAATTATATCTCCAGCTTAATACATCACTGAGTTCTGTGTTCTACCAAATAGGCTTGGAGATAGTTTTCTCATGTCCAAAGCATAACTTAATGGGTCCTATTTCATACCTAAAATGCAGAGCTAGTTTAGAAGTTATGCTCAGGATGCTGATGAGTGCTGGGAAATGAAATAGGTATTCTAGGCTTGTCTGAGAATAGTAATCCATTACAAAGACATGCACAGCTGTTTTTGGAAATACAATTTTGATGCCAGAAACATCAAGTGCTAACTTTCCCCCCCAGTTATTTTTTTTTTACCACACTTTTTTGCATCATATAAGACTGAAATGGACAAGAACCAACTGGAAGCTAATAAAAAATAACTGCAGGGGGAAAAAGTAGATGAAAAAGAATAGAACAAATTAATGCTGCAAAGTTTAGGAAGCATGTTTGTAATTTAAAAAAAAGAATACAGTTTTAAGTGCTTGGAACAAAATCATCTGCTTCAGGTGAAACTTGTCCCTTAACACACATTAATCAACTAAGAGAAAAACTACGGGTGAAATTATATGTTGCAAGTTTGCCCATCCAAAAGCTTGTTGCCTCCATCACACAAAGGTCTTGATCTTGCTCCTCTGCTCCTAGGTCCTCATATTCCTCTTTTCTTCCTTCCTATACCCAATTTTTGGCCACGATCTTACCTTTCTCACATGCAGTTGCTACTCTGACCACCAGATAAGCAGGAGCCTGTTAATCTTTTGGTTTAGGTCAGGTTAGTTGCATCAAGTGGAGTGACTCAGCACAGGTCAGAAAAAGGAGAGCCAGGTGAGGGTCGCAGGGAAGAGGAAGGAAGACTTAACCTGGGGCTAAAGGATGCTTTTCAGGTGACACTAAGCCGTTAGATGGACTCCCACCAAAATATGTAACTCCATCGTAGACTGCAAGAAGTGCTTTATAATTCCCTTCTTCAGCACACATTTCACCTCCATCTCGACAACATACCCTTTAAATACAATACCTAAAACATTCAATGCAATATCCAGTATACCTGGCTAACTAGTTCTGGTATTCCTAGAGCCCTGTCGATTTCTTCTAAACCATCAAAATTCCTTAATGCCATGTAAAGCTGGTCGAGGAGAGCACCCTCATCACTTGGTGACTCTGATGAAGGATGATTACACAAGAGATCGTCTGGTGAGCTGCCAAACGGCTGCCTGTGAAAACACGAACACAGCATTGGTAAACAGCTGCTGAAAAACAAAAAATAATACCAGAGGATTAGTACTCAAATTGAACTAACAAGTGGAGACACAAATTATTTTAATCGTTGCCAATTTTGTTTAGAAAACTATTCTGGATGAAAGTTATGCTACCGAAAGAAATAACTAAATAGCGTGAATAATGCCTGTCAAGACCCTACAAGCACAGTGTATCCAACAAGTAAGCAAACACCTGAGTGCTGATTTCTTATTACAGGATCAACAGAGGAACAAATAAGTCAGTATAGAATATAGTCACTGAACACAGAAGGTTAAATAATTTTTTTCTAAACTAGTTGTAACTTTGAATTTTAGATGTTAGATCAAGCATACTACCACAAGTAGAAGAGCTACTAATTTCCATAGACACTCTTCTTAACTGGTTTCCTATCAGATTAAGCAAGCCAAGGAGGTCACAGAGGGGTCTGAGGATTGTCTGAGCTCACACAAACCGAACATCTGGAAGAGCTGCCCAGAAGCATGAAGGAGCAAGGAGAAAAGGACATTCCCCTTTTTGGTTGCAGCAAAACTGCATCAGCTCAACCCATCTTATGGAATTGCACTCTTGGGTACCAGTTTATGCACTTGGTTATGTGCATCAGAAGGGTGTCAGCAAGAATTTGGATACTGTCAGGCAGAGTGTGCTGGCTCTATAAATCCTGCTTACCTCACCCCTGAATTTGTATGCAAAGCACACACTCAGTTACAAAGGCAGAATAAAGGTCTATTCAAAACCCAAAGGACAAAACTTACGGCGAAACAAACTAAATCTGAAGTAACACCTTATCTGCAGTCAAATGACATATTTTTGTTTTGCAGTTCACACACGAGCCCTACTTCATGCACAACCCTACAAAACTACAAGAGAAAATATAAAGCGCAAAGCATTCTGCAAGCAAGGGCAGCTGCTATATGCACATCATGGCAGAATCTCATCCCAGATAATTACTCAGAGACAACAAAAGCTTTCACACATGCAGGGAGGAAACAGCACTATATGTGAACCCTTTTTACATGTCTGTTTGGAAAAACAAAGAAACATGTTTGTGTATTTAGTTTCCATAATGAGATCTATGGTTGCCATGGAAGTCTAATCTCTATGTCAAAGCTAAGCAGAAGGAAAGAGCTGCATTGTCAGGCTATACACCTAAAAACCCAAAGGATGGCAAGCAGGAAAACAAAAACATATACTTTTCAATTAGATCCCAGACTGAAAAAAACAAAAATAAGGATATATATGATGTACCTTTAAAACACTGCAAAGTATTAATCAATCTAATGTATAGACAAGCTTCTATAACTCTGACAGATGGGATTATAAATCAGTAAAAGGGAAGAGAAAAAAAAATAAAATCCTTTTAATCAGATTGCCTGCAAACTTTCAAGATTACTTACAAGAAGCGATATATGATCCAGAAAAATAATCAATGGAGCTAGCCAAAAAACCTCCCTCAAACTGTAAATGGGCATGAATATATACGGCAAGAAAAAGTTTAAAACATTTGTCAAATTCTGTACGTAAAACAACAACAATTACTTAGTGATAATCAGATTACAAAATACAAATTTCAAGGATTAACAAAATCAGAAATGGCAGCATCAAACAATTCATCATTTCTGTTTGGGTGTCACTGATCAAAAAATGATTACTTTGAGATGCAATGCAATGGGGATTTCTTCCACCATCTTTAGCTACAAGGAAGTTACAAGAAATGCAAATATAACAAAAGAGAAGAATTATCTGCCTGGCTTGCTGACCAAACATAGCCCTGTATTTTATTTTATGGTGTCATTTTTAAGTGATGGAAACAGTCCTTCTGGCATATGGACTCCCTAACTGGGGGAGAATTAGCACCATGAAGCATCTTTAAAAGCATCAAAAAGTTACCAAAGTAACGGAAAAACATAGACTCATGGAATGGTTTGGGTTGAAAAGGACACTGGATATCATTTAGTTCCAAGCCCCCTGCCATGGGCAGGGACACCTCCCACTAGACCAGGTTGCTCAAAGCCTCATCCAGCCTGGCCTTGAACCCCTCCAGGGATGGGGCATCCACAGCTTCCCTGGGCAACCTGTTCCAGTGTCTCACCACCCTCACAGTGAAAAATTTCTTCCTAATGTCTAGTCTAAATCCGCCCTCTTTCAGCTTATACCCATTACCCCTTGTCCTCTCACTACACCCCCTGATAAAGAGTGCCTCCCCATCTCTCCTGTAGGCTGCTACTTGGTCTCCTTGGAGCCTTCTTTTCTCCAGGCTGAACAACCCCAACTCTTTCAGCCTGTCCTCATAGGGGAGGTGCTCCAGCCCTCTGATCATCTTCATGGCCCTCCTCTGGACTCTCTCCAACAGGTCCAGGTCTTTTTTATGTTGGGGCCCCACATCTGAACACAGTACTCCAGGTGGGGTCTCATGAGTAGAAGGGGAGAATCACCTCCCTCGACCTGCTCGTCACGCTTCTCTTGATGCAGCCCAGGACACGATTGGCTTTCTGGGCTGCAAGCGCACACTGCCAGGTCATATTCAGCTTCTCATCCACCAATACCCCCAAGTCCTTCTCCTCAGGGTTAAGTATAGTGTTAAGTATAATTGTTAACAATAAAAACCAGCAAGACTAGACAGAATCATGCCCATATTAGCGCTCGAGAAGTGAAAATGGTGCAACTTCCCAAAGCACTCACTGTGATACAGAACTTCCAATTCTTCCAACACATTAAATGACAAATTTAATGGCATGTGTATACATTGCACAAGTATAAAATACTACAAGCGTTAAATTGATAGACATTTGGTGAGTATTTTATGTAGGGCTTTGTTTCCATGAGGTGTATAAAATATGGGCCTGTAAAATCTTTCCCTGTTTAGATGTGACAGTAAGACTCACCTGTTCTGATTACCAAAAGCTGCCTGATCTATAGGCAAGATGCTGTCTGGCCATGGTGCAGTCTGATTTGGAGGCGCCTGCTGTTGGCTATACTGAGGTCCTCCTATATTCATCTCCAATTCTGATGGTCCTAGTCAACGAAAAAAAACCACATAACTTTCATGAAAAGAATCTATGTTCACATTAATTCCTTCCATTGAATTATCTATGTTACAGCAAAAGCAAACAAAAACATTAAGACTTCAGTAACGTTACACTTAAAAGCATCATGATTTTTTTGTTTTGTTAAAAATTGCTTTTAAAATTTGAGAAAATAAAATGAGAACTCGAAAGTAGTTCAAAACCATAAAACAGCAGATACAACACCACAGATACAAAAAATTTGTAAAATAAGCATCAAAAAAGTAGTCAATATAACAATGTACTTGCTTTACAAGTGACCAAGAACAATGATTCCCAGCATTTCCTCCTAAAAAACCCCACAGTCTTTAATAAACGAGAGCAACTTCATATCCTCTTTCTTTGGCCATACCACTGCGGAGCTACAGCGTAGCAGGAATTGTTCATATCAATATATGTGTTAGAAGTTAGTGTTTTACACACCTTCCTTCCCACTTCCACAGGCAACTCTGACTATGGAATACAATTCTCATCAAATCTATAACTGAAGTGAGTCTTTTTTTTTCCCCTTTTTTTAGTTTTTTCCTGATTCATCTTTGACAATCCAGCGTACGCCCAAAAGCACAACTCCATGCGCGCCCTGACTTACCCATATTCATGACCTGAGATGGAAGCATCTGCCTTGGGCCAGGCTGGCTGCTGGGTCTCAAGGGGATGCTGGCCGTGGGGTTGCGGATCATGCCTGCTTGCACCGGCCTGTTCATGGCACTAGCCGTGGGCGCGCAGGTCACCCTCACAGCAGGAGCCTGGCTTCCCCAATCTCCAGATGTCATGGTAGGCCGAGGGGCATTGCCACCGATCATTCCTGCAGAAAAGCCAAACAGACTCAGGTGCCGGCACGTGATTCAGAACAGCTTTAACATCACAACTGCCTGATGAGTTACGTTTTTAGCAACGAAAATGCAGCAGTTTCACTCAAAGCACGTTGTACCACAACTGCCTGTCCAGATGTGGAAAGCTACAGAATGATGCCTCATGCTGCTTAGTCAAGGGACTGGAGATTATTATACATTTTACATGAGGAAGATCCTTTTATCATTTCCGAAACACTGTTCAGAGTAAGTGTTCCCACATGTAGTCTGCAACAGGTGCCGAGGGTGTGTGGATAGCCCTAACTTCCTTCCTCAGGAAATGAATCACGTTTGCTGATGTGTGTGTCAGTGCTTTACTTTCCAAGAGCTAAGTGAGAATGAAGACTTGAGTAACAACATGTTATCGCTAAACATGCTTACAAATTAGAAGGATTAAATTTAAATTCGCATTCTCCAAGCATCTTTTGGCAGGTCCTTTCATTCAGAACCTACAGCCTTCTTAGTTTCAAGGCCCACCCAGATAATTTCAAACCAATATATGATGCAGGGAAATTACTCACAGGAACTTTCCGATAGATGCTGAAGTTCATTACCGTTATTATAGGGGAATTCCTCCTACATCTACTGTAAACAACTGATATAGTTTATTTACACTTGGAATATATAGAGTACTATACTCTGACAGTAGGCAAAAAAACCCCAATCAAACCCCAACACAAAACCCCCCAAAACCCAAAGACATGCATTCAGAGTTTTCATATGTTTCAGTTTTCCACAGTCAAGAGAGCAGATAAAATCCTGACTTCAGATTAGACTACTGGTCTCTCCTGTTGCATTTTGCAACATCCTTAAATGAATACTAAAAGCCACACAAGTAATTATTACTCATCAGTTCAATTATTTGGTGATATATAACGAAGGAGAAAAACTCTCTGAAGAGGGTCATTGTTTCAGCTGCTGTACAAAATTTGCTTCAGTGTTACATCCTCAGGTTTGGACTACTTGTGTACATACTGTATCAGCCGAAATATGTGGTGTGCTAGAGCAAATGGCAGGAACACAGATAATACTCTCTAACTTGTATACATAAGATGAATAACATCCTCTAATATGTATACAGAACATGAAAGTAATAGGACACTTGAAAGACTACGAGTTGACCTCTAAACTGCTTAAACAGGATATTTCAGCATCTGGCAGCATGTCTTTTTTAATACTGATGCAAACTAAATACAAAATTTTGACAGTGAATAGCCAGCCAAAAGGAATTATAATACCCATTTATTTCCTCTGAGTTCTTAGTGGTTGTTGCACGCTTAGACAGTCTCATACTATGAGACAACAACCACATAATCCACGACAAGATGTAATACCACTGCAACATCTGATGGCTCCCAAAAAGTTTATATTTCAGAAAATGATGAAAACATTAGCATTTCTTTAATTTAAAATGAGAAATAAGGCTAATAAATAAAGAACAGCTGAAGGCAAAGCCAAGGTCTGTAGAGATATACATCATAAGTGCAACAGTACTGCCCACAATTTTGTTTTGAAAGAACTACTTTTACAGAGAAGTGGTTCATTTATTTGCTTTTTTGAGGCAGAAAGATTGGATTTTTACCTAAACCTCAGCTGAATCTGATGTGAACAGACTATAATTGCAATACACTATGTTAATCTAGACGTTTTCAAGTAGGTGAAAAGCAGTGTATAAAGACTAAAGGACTAAAAATATGCACAAACAGAAATTCAAAATAAACAAGCCAATACATAACAGCCCATGGAATACAATTTTTTCCAAACTTTTTGGAAAGTACTTCTAATAACCCACACTTGTAATAACCCCAACATTAAGTTATACATGCTTTAGTCTGTATACTCAAGTATATTTAAAAAAATGGAAAGTCATCTTACCTGTGCTACCGTTGCCTAAATTTCCTTGGCTCCCTATCATCCCTTCATTCCTGCCCATCAGTCCCGGCTGAGGTATCACTGAATAGGGGCTACTCGTTCTTATGGGTGGGAAAGTTCCTGCACCTGTTGGGTTCTGCAGTGTGATGTCAAGTGGTAAATTCTGGTTTGGTAATAACCTGCCCAGTTGCCCTGCTCGTGGGTTATTAAAAGCTACACAGGAGGAGCAAAGAAAAAAAGCAAAGTTACAAGAATGGAAAATTTACTTGTTCAAAAAAAAAAAACAACAAAACAAAACAAAAAAAACCCCCCAAACATACTTTAAGCTCTTGGGTTGAGCTATTTAATGCATTTACAGACTCCGTATCTGTCTGAGAAACATCCCTTCTTGGCATTTTTATGTAAATTTCAAAATGGAACATTCTGACACTAAAACAGGTATAAGATATATTTAAAACTTTAAATGATTTAACTTACAGAAGAGCCACTACAGCAAAACATACCACCATGTGATGTGCATACTACTGCCAATTAATCTTACCCCTAGAAGGACTGTAATTGCATGCAGACGTCATCCTGGCACAGATTGTTAGGAATTATCTCAGTTTTGAAACTTTTCCAGCATAAACTGTTACCCTGAAGAAGTTACCAAAATTAAGGATAGATTTGAGTCTATATCGGATCTTGTAGCCCCATTTCTACATCTCCCTCTTGATTTTTTTTTTTACATTTTTTGTCATTAATAAAAGTAAGTACTTCCATGATTCAGCAACAACAAATAAGCAGTCCAGAATCAGAGCTGTGCAACCATAATATTCTGGTAAACAGATCCATGCTTGATCATTACTGTCACCTTTATGCAACTGTTTTCTTCTGTTGAGGTGTTTTATCCTCTTAAAATCAGCCTGTGCAAAGAAAAACTGCAGACTGACTCAGAAAAGAAGTGGGCTTCAGATCATGACTGGCAAGTATTTGGCTCAGCTGGTCTCTGGGCAATGTTCCAATGCATGAAAGCATCCTCTATGTGCACAACTAGTTCTCAAACATGAATTAAACACTGACCTTGTGCCTATGATTCCATTTCCAAACATACCAATGAAATACATACAAATAAACTAACCATTTTAGTGAAATTATTATTTGCAATACTTCCTGACAGCTTGCCCTAGGAGACTCTCTGATATAACAGCATCCTTAAAGCAACTTCTGTATTTTTATATTCACCACGTTACAAATAAATTAAAGAACTTCTTTCTTATTTTAGATCAAAGTGGTGATACTTTTGAATTTGAGAACTTAGATGAGGTTTATTAAGTTCTTTTCCAGGTGAATTTGCTTATATGCCTGTATCTGAAATACATCACACCACATACACCTAACCATGAGATCAAAATTTTGTCCTGTTTGTTCAAACAAGCAAACAACACCCACATGTGAGACAAAAATGACCTTCCCAAGCTCAAGGGGCATCATAAAGTCTAAGGATTGAACCAAAACTGGAAAGTGACAGTTTCATAACAGTTTGTCTCAGAAATTTGAAAAATCACATAGATGAGTAAGTTACAATATGGGCAGTTTCACCAGCATCCAAAGATCCTACCAAAAGGAAGGCTGGAAACGCAGCACAAAATAACAACACAGTTGACGAGATGTGATGGTGGTCAGATCACGTATTCTGCTCTTGGTCAGAACAGGACTGAAAGAGGTTCCCTGTCTCCCATGTAATAAACTCTAGCAATTTGGCAAATCTAGTATCTTTCAAGTCTTATATTTGTTTTAAACAGATAAAAATATTTTAAGTGTTTTAATGTAAAATGAAAGCTGGTTATTTCTTCACAAAAAAAAAATCCCAAACTTATTTTGGAATTGTATATGATTTGACATTCATTCCACATTGCTTTTATCTGAGCAGAAGAGCCCCTGAGAAGTTCTGAGAAGTCACTTACTCCTTCTGTGCACCTGTTTTCTGTATGCTCTTCTACTGAAAACAAGGCAGAAGTTCCCTAGGGGAATCAGGCACAGAGACAAGACTCAGATGGGGAAAAAAGTTTCAGGGTTTTAATTTACACGGGAAACAGGATGCTGCTTTTGCAGAACCACTGCTAACCATCAAGACACTCTCATTTACAGTCATACTGTTACTGTACTGCCAAGTAGCTTTGAGAGCAGATTTAAAGCCAGGTCAACTCTGGAAAGGCAAAAGGCTATAATAGAAGGAACCAGCAGACCTCCCTTCAGAAAGAATATGCTAGAGATTTCAGATGCACAGTTATTTCCTTCTGATGTATGTGCTTGCTGCTGTTAATATGCCCATACTTACAAAAATGAGTACATTAAATCCAGGCATCCTTCTCTGAGCAGCACAATTTAAGGATCTGTGGTGATTTTAATATTAAACATCAATATTTATTATTAATATTAATACTTATTTAAACATTTCTAGTAATAATTTGTGTTCATTTTAAAGTTGCATGGTGTTATTTTAATATAATCAGAATGGCTAAAAATATTATCTAAGCCCTACGTTTTATAAAAAAAGCCAGCAATGTACATTTAAGGAAGTAAACAAATTCTGCCATCTGAGCCAACAGGAGAAAAAAAAAATGAAGCAGTGTCTTTTTATGTTATTTTCTTCAACCTTCGTAGCTGATAAGACTCCTGTCTTACACAATTTCCATTAATCTATGGTGGTAGACCAGCATTTCAACACTGATTTGTAAGTTTATTAATAAAGTTAAGGAACACTGTCAGCTGAAAGTGACCCAATTAAAAGCCACAATTTGAAATTAAACTTGGGCATTCCTCTTAATCATATGTGTTTCTATTAATCTTGTGGTTTTAGAAGATGACTCTCCTTTATGCTTACAAAAGCCTCTCTCATCCCTTTTACCAAAGGGCTGCTGGAAAGGAGCGACCTGCACCTCAACAAAATGCACGTGCTTTCCACGTCAAAGCCCCCACAACAGCAGCATCATCTGCAACCACAGCAGGGGACATTTCCTTTATTTTGAGGGTACCCCTTAAAACTCCTCAGAGGGCACGGACTCCCAGTGTGCGAGTGAACTGGACAACCTCCACGTCTTTCGAAATGGGACGACCGCAGATGGCGCTATGTCATCACGCAAGACCATACAAGGACCAGGAGCTGCCCAGTTCCTCCCGGACTGACCAAGGGGCACCACAACCACCTCTTTGCGGGTCCACAAGCTTTGCCCGCACACACATACAGAAGGCAAACTCACTGCTCTGTGAAATCCTCATTGCTGGTTTCTGGGTGGCCACAGCCGCGCCGGGGCTGCTGTCACTGGTGAGCTGCATGAGGTCATTGATGATGGCTTGTTTGTCAACTGAGGCCGCTGGTGCGCCTGGGCGGCTATCTGGGAAAAGCTGTGGTAACTGGCTGTTCTGCAGGTCATCCAGAATCTCCTCCAAGTTATCCAATTCACTGCCTGTCTGCAATAAAAAAAAAACCAACAAACACAAACCCATAGTACGCGTCGCTGCTCGCCTGCTGTCGGCGTCCTGCTCACACAGAGCCAGGCAGCCCGCAACTGTTAAGCTTGCACCGGCTTCCAATGCTGCCTGCAAGAAGCCAAATCTGGAGGAAGCTCACAAAGTTGTCAAAAAACGACTGTGCAGGCTTTCTGGGACTTGTCCGCCTTGCATTTGTGGAGGCCAGTGTGGCACTGGCACCCCTTCAAAACCCCAGCATTGGGATGTACGAATCCACACAATCTGTGCGTCAGGTAAAGGGGAGATTCTCCCTGTGCACTCTGTGACTGGTGAGGACAGCAGGGATAATTTGGCGGGAGAAGAGATCCAACAGTGATGAAGATGGGGGTTTTATGTAGGTATAACCAATATTCCTTTCAGCACAGTCATATTTCTAGTCTCTTTATGACTTGATTAAAAGCATATGACGGAAAAGTTGCTTAATGGCTAAAACAATTCCCCATATGCATTTTCTTTGTTGCATTCAAAACCTTAACACTGAACAACTCTACATGAGTTAACTGGCAAGAAATATACAGTTCAATGAAGTTCTATAAATCAAAACCTGTCAACTAGTTGCTAGATTTAGGAATTTGTTTTTCTCACAAATCAGTGAAAATAACTTCTCTACAGTAAGAAGAAAAATAGAGTTACATTCAATTCAGCAGAAACTTACCACAAAATAAAGATGGAAAAAAATTAAGTTCGTCCTATACTAACATAAATATTGACCTACATGTTTTTCTTAAAAATGCTGATATTCACCAGTATTTTTTTTTTGTGTGTCTGTCTATAAACCCTCATAACTAAAATCCTTTTCTGACCAAAATTTGGAAATTCTCCAATCCCAAACCTTTAAATAGGGTAAAACTCTTTTGGGTAATAATTACCAACAGGCAGTCCGGTCTCCGTTACCACCACATTGCACAGGAAACATTTCACGTCAGTATTTATAACAAAAACCTACTCAACATCAGCGCCTTCTTTAGGAAATGTGCAATGACAGAGAGAGGCAGAGAGTGAGCTGCCAGCCATGAAGGATGGGGAACCGAGAAATAACACCACAAAGATGCACACAACTGAAACACAATTCTTCCTGTTCTTTTTTGTCCTACCACCACATCGTGAACTTGTTGCTTATTGAGAGCAAGCTTACACTGCAGATCACAGGATAATGCAGAAATACCTGAGATGGCTTTAACCTACCAACCCAAGGCTCCCACTGCCTAGCTAGGAAGCAGTGCACGTTAGTCTGTACTAAAATCCTCCTGCCAGAGCTAACTTGCTCCTGGAAGGCCCAGCTATTTTACTCAAAGGTAGCTAACTAAGATGCCTTGAGGTTACATCTTTACATACCTTTTTTGGATGACTGGCTGCAGATAAACATGGCATTACGCTTTACTCCTTCCACGTCACCTCCTAGTCTTACAGATCAGAATACATGGCGCAAAAGAGGAAGGAGCTTACTCCGTTAAAAGGCAGCATGTGGGTGATCTGGAGGCTGGTGTTATTGGCAAAATGGTAGGAAATGACAGAATCAGAGGACTGGAAGAAACTTAAAGCCTCAAGGCAGAATCAGTGTATGCCATTCCCTACAGAAGTTCATATAGCCTCTTGTTAAAGACATCCAGTGACAGAAAATCCACAGCTTCCTCAGGGAATTGGTTTCAGCACTCAGCCATCCTCGGAACTGGAGTTTTTTTCCTCAATGTCAATGTATAATCTCCCTCTCTGAACTTCAGGCCTTTCCCTCCTGTCATATTTTGAATCCGGAGAAAAAACTGTGTTCCCCTTTCTTTTTTTAACTTTTTCTGTATTTGAAAACATGTGCTTTTTTGGGTTTTAAGCTGAGGTTAATAAGGAATCTCAACTTCCTGAGCATATAACCTGTTTCTTAGACCTCTCATTGCTCCTGTGGACGGACTTCAGTCAATCTACACTTTTGCTGAAGTTCCATGTCCACAACAGGACTTAAGATGAAGTCTTACAACTGATGAGTAAAGCAGAAAATTTACTCTACATATAGTACACTCTGGTGGCATATTCCAGAAAAGCCTGTGTTTTTCTGGAATTACGTGACATTACTGACCCTCACTCATCTTGTGCTCACTATGATGATCTCTAGACACAGCTCTGAAAAAGTCCCATCTAGTCAGTTGTCCCCTCCTTAAAAAAAAATCTGTGCCATTATTCTTTACTAATTATAATAAATAGCATTTGTTCATCCTGAATGTTCTTCTGAGATTTTTTCCTCCATATCTCCTGGTTGTAGATGAATTTGAATTCTGTCCTTCAGTGTACTTGCAGACATTCAAATATCACACGCCACTTTACCATGCATACGCTCTATTCTCCCATCTGGTCATTTAGGTTAACTAAAACACTGAGCAGCTCTAAATGCTGCATGAGCTCCTGCAGCACCTTCATTTTTACAGTGAATCCCTAAATAACTATTTTGCATGTAAGGACTTCCGAACAGCTTCTTACCCACTCACAGCAGTTTCATCTTGACCATCTATCTCTAATCTCTTTACGAGAATGCCCATGCATAAGAGTGCCAAAGAGCCTAACTCAAACCAAGACACACGGCACATGCTGCTTCTCATACGCCAAAAAAGCTTGCTACCCTCTTGCAAGGAAAACAGGTTGGTCTGACATTACCTGCCCTTGACACATCTCCCTGCTGACTCGCTGCTTTCCAGGCACTTACAAGCAATTGGGTGGAGACAGCAGACCAGAAGAAAAGGTAGAGCCAGGAGGAATCAAAGGTGATTATAGGAAGCCTAAATCGTTGTGTGAACAGGTGATAAGAAGATTCAAAAAGGTGCTCCGAGAGACAATTGTGAGTGATGCTCATAGGAGCCGCATTTGGAGCACTGGGAGACTTGGTACAAGAAGACCGCAAGAGCCAGTAGAGGAGACTGATGCTGATAATCATACATTATAGAAGGGTGATTCAATACTCTTCGGGGGAATTAAGACATATGGCCTTCAAGCATATTTGAGACAACAGTGAAGGGAAGTTTCATATGTTGCAGGGGCTTTTTTGTTTGGTTTTGTGTGAGACACTGTATTTTTTTCTTCCTTTTTTTTTTTTTTTTTTTTTTTTAATTCCTTGCCTCTTTCTTTTTTTTTTTCCTTTTTTTTTTTTTTTTTTTTTTTTTAACATCCTGGCTACTGCAATTTTTTGTTTAAAACATCAGATGTAAAAAAACCCCCAAAACCAAAAAAGCCAAACACAAAACAAAGCCAGAGAAGAACATATTGATCCAAATGTGTCAGAAAACTGCACTCCCCAAGATGCATTTAATTCCTCTCAGGAAGGCATACAACAGATGTATTACAACACAAACTCATAACCTTCCTTTTTCTTGCTTAACACAAGTCAATATCAAATATTTCATTTTTTGATGAAGGTTCTCAACTGTTGCAAAAGCTCCAAGATAGATTTAGAATTAACACGAAGCTATGTTGTTAGCCCAAGTCTTTCCAGACCCACCCTCAAGTGGCTCCACATGCACAGAAACTAGCATTAAAATATTTACTTGGTTAGTTTAATAGGATTTTTCTTTTATTTATATTCTTTATTTATTTTGTTAATGGTCTAAATTGAACTTTATGTAAATAGCACACCCTAACCTCCCTATAAAACAATTATTTGTCATGAATTAAAAAAAAAAAAAACTGATAAAATGCTAAGCATCACAAGAAAGTTCTCACACACATATTTTCACTATCTCTAAGCAATGCAATTACAACAATCTCCATAGCACTGGGACACTAAGTGCCAGAAAACATAAGACAAATTGTGCTTAGAAATATTTTTGCATTTGAAAAAGTACCTACTTTTGAAGTACTTATCACCATCATGTAGAGAAAGGTAGATTAAAGCGTTAATTGCTTACTGAAAGGCGGTTACACCTCAACTTGAAGTTTCCTGTGTCAAAGTCCAGCTTCCATGGATTCTAAAGGACTGGATAAGATCCTAAACTCTCTGGAGATCTCCTTTCCACCATGGGCAATGCCTATGGCTTGCACTGAGACCCTGTATGCCAAACTTCATACATGTCTACATTTCCTTTACAACCACGTATGACAGAGGCATCCGGGACTTTTTCCTTACAACAGGATGTCTTTTGGTGGGGATACAACTTGAAACTGTACCTGCTTTACATAAATCCTAAATTAGCTCAGTAGCTACCTCTGTAGCACAGGCAAAACTTTTGACCATAAAAGTAAACAAAACCAAATCCCTGCTACAAACTGGCCATAAATTAAAGGATTATAAAAAGAAGGAAAAAGTATATCAGAAGTGGATTTAATATAGCCTTTTTCTCCCTAGTAACTGCATTAAACAAACAATTGTCTAAAAATCCCGTTATATTATCAAGCTAATCTACTCCAACTTCTGGAAACAGAACACTAGTTGAAAGACATTCAGAAAATGGAATCCCTATTCTAGGGTTTTGACAGAATTTCAAGATGAAATCAATGTCCTTCATGAATTTTATGGATTCTGGCCACCAAGAAATAGGTTTTAGAAGATGAGGGGCATGCATAAGGAAGTACTGGGAAGATACTGGTTTCCACACAAAGCAAGACGACAGCAGAGTTGACTAAGCTTGTGAGGAACACCAGAACATTTTCCGAGTTTTAGGACAAAAAGTTACATACTTAAGATGACTTCTGGAACAGCACTGGTGGAGACCGTGGCATTGCGAAGCCCTTGTCAGACAGCCTGTCTATATTGTCTACTGTCCAAAAAAGAGAAGAGTACACTTATGGAGATAAGGCTTTTTTACTCTGCACTACGCTAAGTGCCTTCTCAAGAGAATAAGCCACTTCAAATTTCTACATCTTAGTTTCTTCATTTGTAATGTGAATATAATAATCCACACCCAATTTTGCAGAAGAGTTTTACAGTGCAAAATAATACGGCTAAACAAAATGTTTCTTCAGCAAGACAATACCTTACACTGCCAGACTATGCTGTTTCTCTGACGTAACCCTATACTTTCACTCTCCTTCCCCTTGTCAGGTTTGACTATCTGCTGACCACTACACAGGCTGCTCCTGACCAGCAGCAGTGTGTGCTGGCTGCAGCCAGAACCACAGCGGGGGTGGGTGTTTCAAGGGATAGCACAAGCAGCGGTGCACAGGGAAGGAAGATGCAGGATGAAGTCCCACCAGGCAGCCCCACAGCAGCCAGTGCACCGTCAGGGAGAGCAGGAGAAGGCAGGCTTAGCGCTGAGGGACATGCCATGAAACAGATCTGTAGCAAATCAGGACTTGTGTTTTCACTGACTTCCCTTTATTAGTGGATAACGATAGGAATGCTGGCAGCGCTTGACAGCAACAGTCCTACTACTGTTGGTGCTGTAGGAAACGCTCTGCTGAGCCTCCCCCACAGCTGCCTTAACTGGAATAGCAATCAGCCTAATAGAGCTTGATAACCATCATCCCACCAAGGAAGGGAAAAAGGTACGGTGGTGCTGGAAATATTCTCTGCCATTTGAGAAAGGCTTCCTGTCAGTTGCTGCTCTCTGCAGAAGTGTATGTTTAAACACACTACCTAGAAGACCGCTATTTTTAGTACAGTGGTGCACTTCAAAGCATTTCCTGCTCAGAAAGTCACACCAAAAGCAAAAGGAGAAAACGTAACAGCTCTGCTGCCTCCCAGCACCCCCATCTCCCTCGCAGAGGCCATCCCACTGCTGCTCCGCTGCAGTTTCCAGAGAAACTACACACTTCAGTGACTAATTACTTAAAAATACAACATTCCTCGGGGAAGAGAAGTTTTAAATAAACCTGCAAAATAGGTAACACAAGCACGTGGCTAATTTTTACATACGGGAGGAAGAAGGGCGGGGGGGCAGGACGCAGAAGGATGGAAGAATTTAGCACAAGAATCTGTGTTCTAGCCTTATACTAAATAGTTCCAGCTTTGATCTAAATTTAGGCAATGAGCACTTCCTGTGGGAGACTGTCTTCCAAAGCTGAAGAGTTTTTGATGCTAAATATTTTCAGTGATTTTATAATTGGGGTAAAGTGGTTATTTGTTTAAAGGCCTGGCCTTCAGCTAGATGAACGCTTACCTTATTTTATATTCCCCACCATTTCCTCTCCTACTCCACGTTGAACTTCTGTTTATTCAGCTCCAGGTTTCACTGCATTTTAAGTAGGTTTTAAAACCCTACCTATAACCAAGGGGAGCAACAAAAGCCCTTCTGTCATCATCCAGCAGCCTTCCATCACAGCTGTGGAATTGGCTTCCCCGTACCCTGGCACTGAGAAAGCCTCAGCACTCCAGCCCTTACCACTTTATCACAACTCCTGCACTGCTTTGTGGTCTACTGAACAGCCTCAAGTCCTGGACCTTGCTGTACCTTCGGTTCCCTCTCTCCTGGGAGATAATATCCATCTTCAAATTTTAAGAAAAGGCAATACATCCATAGTCCGTACTCCAGCCCCTTCAAATCCCTCCCCTGACCTCAGAAACATGAAGCCTAAAAATAAAAAATGAAGAGACTATTCACTTCACAAAGTTCATAATTCTGGGGACTGATTTTCAAATGCTTGAGACTAGCAACGCTTGTGGACAATGAAGTCTCTTTCTTTACAGTTAGCCTTACATGTTTGCATTTAGGATGAGATGCAACGTGCCTATCTTTAGTCATGAAAAAGTAAGGCAGCTAGTTTAAACCACCTCTCTAGGCTATCACTAGTCAATGGGAACACCACTGGACAGTAGCTCACCTTCCCTATTTTAGACACACATTAGCCTAGATAGCTAACTAGACTAGATAGCTCTGAAGGCCATGATTCTGATTACTTAGGTGGACATAATTTTTTTAATTACTGATTTCTACATTCTTGTCCTGTATCAAATACTGAGGACTCTGCCTTCAATTCAGTATTATCTGAGATAATGCCATTGACTTCAACGTGTAGAATCTGAACTAGGAACTGAAATCTATTAGATTCTTTTACTATTGTTTATTCTTGCCAGTTTAGCCCTGAATTTCTTGATATCCATGTTTTTCTAGCCTAACAATGTGTAAATTCTCATGGAGAATCCGAGTCCTCCCTCTAAAGGCACTACAATATAGCAACTGTATTCAGAACTAAACTAACATCCAGGCTTGAGGATTAATCCCTGTAGAAATTAGTGTAATTTGGCTCAGTTTCCCCCTAAAGCATGGGAAGGACTGAAAAACCACAATTGGTCCTACACAGTGGCAATAGCTGTCAAATTCTGTTGAAACAGAAGTGAAGTAACCTTAGGAGACATTTGGGTAACTGAGATTTTAACAATGCTGCATCCACACTGTAGTGGCATGTTTAGCCTCTACATTTTGTGGTTATAACCACTGTTGAAAGAACTGTCTACTGGTTAGAGACTGCCAAAAGGGCAAAGGAAAAAAAAAAACCAAACAAACAGTGCTGTGACTTAGGGCTAAGAGAATGTTGCCTATCCCTCCACAGCCTCAAAATACAATCTAGAAAATATTAAAAATAACGTATCTATATACAGACAGTAATAAAAATATTTACAAAAATAAACAAGTTCATACCCAGTCAGCACATTAAACATATACAATATTTTAAAAGTGAAGGATATGGCTGTGAATGAGAGTCACAAACATTTGCACAGTGTACAATCTGATCATGATTTACAAACCAAGGCTTCAAGCACAGGGCACTGCCTAGGGATTAACGATCAGCTCAAGAGTTGATACTGTAGGACAAAGCTAAGGATCGTTAACTCCAGCTAGTTATAAACTCCCTAGAAAATGCCTCATACCAAAACTGATATCGTAATTGCCTGTTTTATAAATAAAATAAACAGTGATATTGAAGCAGCAAATTGCTTTTGCTGCATCCCTTTTTCTTGCAGACTTCTGAAAACTGGAGCATTCTGGGTGATGTAAACCTGGTGCTTTTTAAAAAAGAATTCTGCATGAAGGCCAGTGAAATAACACTTTTCAGCATAGATCCTAACAACATACAGTTTTGAGCATCACAGCAACAAGCAATCTTGCACAAAGAAATTCTGAATGCAAAATTTAATGCAGATAACCTTTTACAAGGAGACACAATCTATGCACTGAACAATTAATCATCCATAGGAACTTGGGGTTGAATACAAACTTTTTAAGTAAAAAACAAAACAAAACAAAGAAACAACCAAAAAACTGGCACAGAAACAAGGGAAGTCAATTTGCCTTGGTTTTAATTTGCAGCTTAAGGCACAAAGAGCAGTAATGCAAAGTTGGTATCAGTTTCTTCAAACAGCTCCTGTCCCTGAGCATGAACCTGCTGTACACGAGAGAAGTGTAGCTGCTACGCTGGGCTAGGTCAAGAGCCCGTCTAGCCCACAGCAGTTCAACAACAGCCTATGGGAAGAGCTGTCAAGAAGTTAGCGTTAACCAACAGGTACAAGTATTTTCTCTTTGTCAGACTACTAGCTGGGAAAGGTTCCTCAGCTTTCGGTCCCTGCATTATGCATCTCCTGCCAGGCAGAGTCTGTTCTTTTTGACAGAGTGATGAACACAACTTAGTTAACACCAACTGGAAAACTGAGTGAAGACTGGATTTCACAAGACAGGTAACAGCCCCTTGAAGTGTCAATAAAGTACTCTTAGAGGAAGCCTGGAAAAAATTAAGATGGCAGGACATCTCCTTTACACGTAATGCAAAGATTTGCTTACCTGTTCATTAGGCTCAAAGCTTATCTCTTCTTTTTCTGCTCTCATAGGTATTAACTTTGTGCTACCGGAAGGGTCTGTCTTACTGTCCAGCCGCTCCAGTTTTGGGGGTATGTCTGGTAAACCAATATCTTTAGTATCATCTTTATCTAGCAAGTAGCGAAGTAGTGCATTATTATTCTTCTTAGGACTCGCTGGCTCCTGTTTAACAGTCACCTCTGAACCAGGAGCTGTGCTACTGGACTCCTGGGTCAGTTCTTTGCCCGTGGCCTCTGCTGTGAGCTTGGCCAAATCTACAGGAGAACTACTGTCCTGCAATAGTCTGTGCAAAATTTTATGCTTCTCCTTGAGCGAGGTTCCATGTGCTGAACCAGACCCAGGCAACCCCCCTGTGGAGTCCTTGCTAACGTCTCCCACGGTACTGGACAAAGGTGAAGGCTCCATCTGATCCGATTTGGTGGTCAGCAATTGTAAGAGCTTTGTCTGGCTTTTTCCATCGTGCAGTTTATTCTGTCCATCAGGTCTCTCGCCACTGACAACCGGTGGCATGTTGCTATCGCTACTGTCTTTCTGTTCTCCTGAATGGCAGCTGCTCTCTGCTTGTCCAGTTGTACCTTCTGTTTGCTCCCCATATAGTCCAAAGCAGTCCTTAGAGTCCAGGCTTCCCATCTTGCTTAGCTGGGGAGGATTCATGTTCACAGGGGAATTCTGTAAATTTCCCATTTTCAGGTCAGGTGAAGCCAGCGATGATCCTAGAGAAACACCGTGGCCCTCGCTGAGGGCCTGAAGTGCGTTGAGGGAACTGTTGGTGTAGTTATGGCTATTTCCTGTGCTGCTGCAGACTCCCACGGGTGAATGCAAGCTTCCTGCAGGGGAGAACTGACTGGGTGGGATGCGAGGACTTCCTGCCACTCCAGGGCTCACACGATGCCTTGGGGAAAGCATAGAGTTTGGCTGCCCTGGGTTCATGCCGGGGCTGCTTTGTGAGGGGCTATTCATTTTTAGTGCATAGTTACTACCCTGAGGAGCGGATGCTTGTATGCTTGACACATGGTTCATTCCCCCTGAACCACCAAACCTGCCTGTTGGCATGCCCATTTGTTCCTTTGGGCCATTTATGGCAAAATTTATATTGCTACTGATGGTCATATCCTGACCTGGGTTCCCACTGCACATGGCCTGATGGGCAGGGCTGCTGGAGCTAATTGGGTTCAGTATCTTCCCCATTCCTTGTCCAGTCAAATCCTGATTCATTCCACAGATGTTCTGCTCTCTATATGCCAAGGGGAAGAAAAACAACCCATTAGCTAAAATGACAGTGGCCAACTTGCAATTACATTACAGGAAAAGAAGCAAAACCCCAAACCTCGCTCTAAAATAACACAACAAACCTACAATTAAAAACAAATTGACAATTTGACAAAAATGATATGCAACTCTCAACATGTATGGGTTTTCATTACTTCATTAACAAATCAGAGAAAGAGAGGAAAAACAAAATTATACTTAATTTAAATGCAGTCGTTAGAAATGCAGATAGGTTACAATTTCAGACTCTCTCCCTTTAATGTATACCTTTACCCTACAATTCTGCAATAGATAACTTACAGAACTGAGAGAAATCTCATCTGAACATATGGATCAAACAAATGCATGTTTTACAAGGCAGCCGTGGACAGCTGCTTGCTGGAGTTTTGAATTTCTATGAGTTAGCCCCAACACAAGCCTGGAGCGGGCTATTTGCCCACCAAGTTCATAGCGAAAGTTGAAAAAGTCACATTTCTACACTGCCAGAGTATTTTGATACTGCTCCAAAACAGCATGTGAGCCAAAAGAACTACTGGATACTGCTTCAGAATGGGAACAGTCTGTTAGCCATCCACTCCTGCACAGACATTTAGGAAAAGAGGAGAAGAAAGGAAAAAAAAAACCACACACAGGAGCTGAAACTCGTATTTTACAGATGTAGGCCATAAGATGGAGGAAACAGGAGAGAGAGACAGACACACAGAGAAAAAGCTCTTGTGAAAGCACCTGGAGATCACTTCTCTTTTCCTCAGTAGATTTTAATTAGTTTATGGGAAGATGTGATAGGCTTTTTACTCCTGAGAAAAATCAAATCAACTCTCGACTTCCAAAACCAAATACTAATGAAACATTCCTAGTATGTATTTTTGACGAGATGAAAACCATTCCTACTCGCACAGGATAAGTGCGGATAAACTTTCGTATTTTGCTAAAGTACAAGAAGAGAAACAACTGAAGCACACAGAGTAGTGAAGAAGCAAAGGTGAACAACGGTAACTATAAAAAGAGGTGGATTTTTAAAACCTTATTACAAACACAATAGTACCAGTGTTCTGCTAAAAAAGGCAAGAATATTTGCAAGTGCCATTTTTAACTTAATGGTGCTTTTTTAAATTTAAAATTTAGCACTTCATTAAATACCAAGTATATTCAGCAATCCAAAGAAAACAAACTTCAGACAGCTTTTGGTCAGGTCAATTTCCAAATCTATAATCTCTGTAAAATGGTTTCAGATTTAATTATGTTTAGAGCTGTTTTCTTCCTCTCAAAAATGTGATACTGTGGGTACAGGGAAACAGCATTGTAACAATCAGCAAATAAAACATGAAACAAAATCTGACACAAATATACCAGGACATGCAATGACTCAATTAAAATTTTTCATTGAAGTTCTGAGGTCAGCGAATACTTACCCTTGACTTTTACATATTATTGCCTGGGCCTTTTTTTTTTTTAAAAAAAACCTATTAGTGGTAGCATTTCTCAGGATTGGACATGTGAAAGCCACTACTCCAAGCCCAGAAAAGACAAGGAATGAAGAGAGACATGGAGTTAAAATACGCGGTTTTGTCTAAAATGCAGTTCTAATAATCACAACATCTTCTTTAAAGATGACGCAGGCCCAACATAAGACTGCCTGTGAACTACAGGAATTTAATCCTTCAAAGGTTTCTAGATTTAATTTTATTTGGAAAGTTTAGTGTGTCTACTATGCAAAATACAGGAAATTAAAATACTGAAATTAAGAACACGAGATTAAAGGAAATTCTGTATGTTTAATGGAAGATCTTGATGTAAAAACCCATCATAACCCTTGTAATCCTGAAATAATCTTACAGTCTTTTCCTGCTGTAAGGATTGATTTCAAAAAATTATTTTGGTTTCATGCTATCTGTTCTAGGTCAACTGAACATCGATCAGCCTTAAATGATCTATTTGCTTTGTCAACTTTGTACTTTCCCTGTCTCTCTGCAGAGTATGGATATAATAAACGGGTCAGGATTACCTGTGAAGCATATGCAAGGAGATTACAAGCTGAGGTTCACTAGTCGTCTGAGAACGGATGAGCTTGCTCTTCGTTTGGGCAGAAACAATAGTGCCATCAGACAAGGAAAACCGATAAACAGGACTAAATGCTAGTCCCTGCCTCAGCACTGCAAGCAAGCAAAATAACAGAATTAAATTAATGAGAAACCATAGCCCAGGTAGCTTAGTTGCTCAACATCTGATGATCTCAATCCATCAGCACTGATACCACAGACGCTGTGTTAATTAAAAAAAAAAAAAGAAAAAGAAAAATTTTGAAAATAAATAGATGACATGCATGTAAAAAAAAGGATCCCCCATACCGTACAGTGATCAAACGAAAACCTGTAAGGAGTGACAGCAATAGAAGGACAGATACTGTGAAATACATAGTATTTCAGGAGTGGACCAAGAAGTCCTTGATGCCTATTTCACTTTTCAACAAGTGTGTGACTAACTCCTTTTGTTCCTCATACATTTTTTCATCCCTATCATCTACATCATGATGATTAATATAAATGCCCTTAGGTTCTAGATCATCTGTTTCCATTAGCCTGTATCTTTTTCTCCTTATTGCCTGCTTAAATTATCTTGTAGCAGTTACTCTCACTACTTCTTTAATTTAAAAAGTACATAAATCTTTTACATGGGAACAACTAGAAATAAGAACTGGAACAAGAAATTATTACTTTTAAAAGAACAAATACAAAAATATACAGCTCAAACAAATTACAAATATAATTACGTAAACCAAAATTGGGGCTGTGCTATCCTTCCCCAGTGTCAGAGATAATTGCATTTCAGGTTTGGGTTATACTTCACTGCACATATTCTGCAGCCCTCAAGTTGTTCAGTGTAAATCTGAACTTCAACAAATTCAATTCTCTAAGTTCTGTAGACCCCTGTGACATTTCTTTAACTAAAAATGAAAATCACGTTATGGAAAAGCAAATCTCCAAACCTTTACTCTACTGTTCACTCTTTGCCATCAATGAAATAAGTCTGATCATTTTTCAACTCCTACTCCAAAAGCTATTACATTAGGATTGCAGATATGTCAGGAGGGAAGTACTGAACTTCAGCATTTTTCATATAATTGTTTAGGGAAAAAATAGGAATAAAGTCCTACAGATACTTATAATTTCCTATTTTTTATACATATATATTTTCTGTGTTTTTTAAAAAAATTAATAGTATAATTGCATCTTAATTTCATTGCTTGTCTTTTAATATTTCCTGTTGTAATGAAATGACATGGTTTTCTGAGTGTGGCTTTATTAAATAGTCCACTCTACAGAGTGACCAGATTTTCAGTCTTGCAAGACTGGTTATTATTGCTTTCCTTCCCTGTCCCCCCCACTGTCATATATTGTTCTGCAAGGATTTCAAGTATTATTTAGGCAGTGAGAAAACAGGAAGCACAATTTAAACAACCAGAAGGGGTTTTTCAGAGTAAAAATGTAAAGAAAAACAAGAACCTACAACTGTGAAACAATACAAAGCAAAATTTCACTGTTAGGTATGTCATTGTTTCAGTTTAACCTTTGGGCACCAGAAGGTCCGAAGCTCTTAACTTTAGCATATAACACTTCAGGAAATTCCAGTACTCAATGCCAACAGGATACAAGTGAAATCTCTACTTAAATCATTTTCCAAACTAATTCTTTAAGCAAACAAGAATGTTTCCGTATTCCTCTTGAGGAAATGCTATTTTTCTGACTGTGGCCAATAAAAACTTACTATATATTTTGCACTTTATACTGAGAGTTAATTCAAAAGCTTAGTAGTTTTATTGTTTATCAAGCTAACACTGATTTTTTTTCCCCTCACTGTAACACTGAGTTATATGTAGGAGACTGTTAATTTCTTTGCTTCTACTGTCAAACTATAGCGACCCAAAAAAATGCAAGAGGTTCCTCAGTCAAATGCAAAGATGGTACCGCTGAAGCTATGCCTCGTTTTTCTTCTCCATGCTACCAGCCACTATTTCAGCCATTATTCCTCTCCAGTGCTGGATCCTCTGCAGCAAAGCAATTCCCGAGGTTTTTTCTCCTCCTCTTATCGCTTACTCTCTTCATTTCCACAAGAAGTCCAGAGCCCCCTCGTTTAAACCAACTCTATGCTTTATACAACAATTCTAAGCCTTTCCTTCAAAATGATACAGTGTAAACTCCAAAACACCAATATTTTTATCACTTCACAGATAGAGGGGACTCAAACCTTAGCTCTGAACGTAGGAGCTGCTAATTTGGTCAGGAATAATTTGAAGAGGACTGAAGTAACAAGTGGCTGGATGACATAACAGAAACTCCTAAATCACCTTTGGCACAGACAGGTCCTTACATGAAACCGCTCTCTACACCCCATACTATAATTTTAACTGCATACTAACTTCTTCAACTCTGTCTAAAATCACAGCATAAGGCTGTGAACTTTTATCCCTCCTACTGCATATACCCCAAAAGCTGTTCTATAAAATATCATGGTATTTCTGTGCCCCCACATTCCCAACATGAAAACTGAAGGTTTAATGAAAGCAAAACACATCAAAAAATAGTTAACTGATGTCACATGACTAAAGGGATTTTTTTGTATATTTGGTGGAATAATTTGAGATTCCAGTTACAATTCCATTTTCACGCAGCATGCTAGTTGTTTAATGACCATGGCAACTGCTTGTTACAGGCCAGGTGTAAACCCTGTTCTACAAATGTGAACCTAAATAATGACGCTCCTGCACTGGAAATGTTCTAGCTATTCCCCCTTGGTTTTGAAATAACTTTCCTGTGGACTATAAAGGGTTATTTGTTTTTAGCAATTTGTATCTTTGTGACTACAACTAGGAGTACCAGGGTTTTATGAAAATAAAAATCTCCACTCAGTCACTACCACAGAAACCTAACGGGGAACCTTTCACAGTGCAGTACTCTCCTACATCTTACCTACCATCATCTTGACGGAGTAGATGTGGTTGTGGTATATCCTATAGCACTTATCAGCTAGATACAGCACAACAATGTAGGTTTCCAGATGGCACAAGTGCTGCATCTTTGATAACTCACACTGAGTGTTTCTCACAGAAAATGTGACAGTAAAAGTCCATTTTTGTAGAGAAAAGCAATACAGGTCAATGAACTGCAATTTGTGAGCTGAGGTTCTTAAGAATAATGGGTAGTGAATGTTTTGGTGGGGAACACGCAAGGGTCTTTCTTTCTAAAATGATTGCAACAATTTAAAGGACCCTCCAATATGGCACAGTTAAAACAAGCAGGCTAAAAATAACAGGGAGAACGGTGCAAAACCTCTCTAGAGAGAGCCATCAGCATGTTAGGCAAATCAGCTTGTTCCACGCAAACATAACAAAGAGAACACAACCAACAGATACAAATGTCAAACAGTTTAAATATAGAAAGTGCTAAAAATATGAAACCTAACCTTCCTGGTGATGCCTCTTGGCAAAAGATACTTCTCCTTCGTGCTGCGAGTGGAACCTCTGAATGCATCTTCTCACCAAATCCTCCCAGCCAGGTTTCATAGCTGCTCGCATGGTACTTGTGTCCAGTGAAGTTATTTTGCCTGATATTAGATGAAACATTTGTTAAAGCAATTTCCTCCTGGGGGATGGGGTGGGGGGAGGGGGGGGGCATTAAAATCTCCTGTTTCACAATACCTTGTAGATCCTGGCGAGTAGTAAAGCTCTCTGATGAAGGAAGAAGTGGTCTTTCCTTCACTGGAGCTCTTCTTGCGACACAAATCAAGCAAGACTGCAAATCTTAGAGAAAAATGCTACTTCAGTAATTTGTACAGAAGAGGAAGATTTTGTTTCCACAAAGAATTCAGAATTATTTTAAAAACTTCCTTAAACCTTTTTGGAACAAAATAATAGATTTTGTACCAATAAATAAAAGGATAGATAGTGGTTTTACATCTTCATTATTTCCTACAGCATTAAACAACACAGGAGAGGTGGGTTTGTTTTCTGTTTTAGAAACACCACAGCCCATAATTATTGGCACGTGTTTATGCATATACCTGGAGCAGCTCAACCACTAAGGAGACAAGTAATAAAAAATAATATACTGCATGCACAGAGAGCACATTTCTTCAACACTGGCCATTTTGTACCTTCAAAGCCACATTTCTTTAACATGCCTCAAATGCTTGCTGTCCCTGAGAAAGCACCTTCATAATAAGACATTTTTACTTATCTGAATACTTAAAATACAATCTGAGGAAATTTACCTGCTGAAGTAGTAAATGGTAAAGGAAATGGTGAACCACAATTGTCTGCAAATTCTAAGAACTCAAAAAAATGCTCATTGAAACACCCAGTAATCTACATTCTTCTTACAACTGCAGTGATATAAAACTAGGCTCTCTCTTTAAGGTAAGCAGAGTTTCTCTCAATTTCAGTTATATTGGTTTAACACAGGTACATGCAAGTGTATACACTCATAATCCAAGATGAAACTACACTTCTACAGTTAAAAGAAAAAGAAAAAAACTTATAATTTTTTCCATTTTTCGGGATTTAAAAGCCCCTTTATCAACTGTACCGAAACTGCTGTCACACAACAGTACGGGAAGAGAAAATACTGAAAGCAGTAATTACCTTCACCGTCCTCCTTGAAGGAATTTGGTTGAGAAACAGCAAAGCACTGCATAGTTTCATATTTTTGATGTGCTTCCTGGTTATCATGGCCTTCTTCAGAATCAGCAAGAGGTTTTACCAGCATCCGACAATTAAAGGTATGGCTATTACGCCTAGGAGTGTCACCAGACCAAGATCCCCCGTTTACTGAGCAAAGCAAAGATCATTTAGTGAGATAAATCTGGTAGCAGTAATTTCTGCTGCTTATCCACAGGAAACTCAGCAAGATGCTTTGCAAACTGGTTGGGAAACAATCTCATTTAACAGCAACACCACTCTATTTTTAATATTAGAGCCCAAACCAGCACATAACAAGGTAGTTTATAAAATTAGCACTGCTAATTTGTTCAGCTATCACATTTTTTTTCAAGTGACTCATAACAGCATAGTAGAATAGCAAGATCAAAGTCTAAATATTGGTTCATCTAAAAGTTATACAGCACAGTGAAAAGCCTACTGGGTAGATAAAGTTAATTTATGTGCCTGGAAGAAATAAGGCAATATGTAGGATCTGTACATTGAATTTAAAAGTGATTAATACAAAAGAGATAGCAGCATTGTATAAAAATCTGTGTCCAGTTTAGAAATAGAAAGAAAATAAACTAATAGGTATTTATAAAAACAGGAAGCAATGCCATGGGGAATATTTTGAAACACAAAGTCTCAGCTACAACGGGAAAGACTGGAGGGATGACCTGAGTGCAGTGACGGAAAAAACTAAAGTCTACCACTGTGCTTAAGACAAGTACAAAAGGGAATAAAATACTGAGATGCACAAATATAGGTACTGGACACCAGTTAGAGCAAATGAATATAATATCACATTAGGAAATAGCAGAGTCATATTTAAAATACTCTTCACTTGCCCTCTCCAGTCATAAAGTGCAACAAAGGCAACAATCTATGGGGTTTAGCCATTTACATTTTTGATTCTTCAGGGGTTTATAAGTAAAGGCATAAAATGATAAAGTGAATTGCATAATACTTTTTAAACTGCCGTGAGTAAATGAGGTGCCCAGTATTGACTTTCTCTCTCTTTTCACCACCCAATGACATTAAAACCAATATTGTCAGGAATCTAAAAATGGCTGCAACAACAAAAACAGGTTTTGAAAGATAAGGGTAGATACTGGTAAGTCTAAAAACACTGAAATAAAAATTCTAGCATAAGGAGTTATCTGATTTTTCTTTTATATTCCCCCTTTCTTGGGTCATTCTCAGAATAACCAGCCTAGACAGAGAATTAACAGAGCTCACACAACTAATTCTGTCAGATTCATTCTGGAGATCCATCAAAAATATCAGCTAACTTGAGTTACTAAGAGTAATTTTAACAAAGAAGAATCTGAAAGAGTGGAGGATGCTTTTGAGAATAGTATTAATCATTTATACAGCCTATATATACATTAAAAATACATAGACTGTATACGAGGAAACTGTAAGTAGTAGAAGGACATTAACTTAAGTTAATGAAACACTGATTTACGAAACCAAAGTCAAATAAGTAATGGTATGAGGAGAAGATACATACCTAAAGATTTTGGCAGCAGGATTTTGACAAATTCATTGTGGTCCCCTACATGCAGGATGCTATATATGCTTGTGTTCATCAGCTCTTCTTGGTTGTACCTTAGGTACTGTGTCACATTCTCAGAAACAAACACAACGTTACCTTCTGGGTTCACAACAAAGAAGAACCCATCTAGGGCCTAAAGGGGAAAAAAAAAAAAGCAGAGAGAGAAAGAGAGAGAAACACAATAGAAAACAATCAGATTAACAACAAGATATCCATAAAAATATTTTCTTCAGCAGATACAGCTGAACCTTTCTGCACCCATCCCAGTTCTTCTATTCTTGTCTAGCAAAGGACACATTTCAGACTGAGTATCTAATCTTTCTTACAACAAGCCAGTGTAAAAGAACAGAAAGGCGCACCCCTTGCAAAGTAATGAAACCCACACATGAAAACAAACCACCACCATGCCGCTCCAAACAAACAAACAAACAAACATACATCATGGAAGAGGTTGCTACCTATCTGCCTGCCTATGAAGTTGGAAACCTGGACCAGAAGCTGGTTCTGCTAAACCTAGAGCCTGGTAACTCCTCTATGCAGCACAGGGAGACTGATCCCAGGAAACCGTCATAAAATGTGCTGGCATAAGGCAAAGAAAACACCAGCAGAAAGAGAAAGGCTCTGTCCATGTCCCCAGAAATGCATCTTCATAGAGGTGAGGCCCCATGCAGCCAGGAACATGAGGGGTTAAAAGCAGAGAAGGGCAAAGGAAGCTGAGAGCAGGCAGTGAGCAGCCAGGATGGTGCAGCTTTAGTCCCTACTCCCAGAATTGCTTTTGGTTTTTTTATTTGACACCAGTTTAATTCAGTCCACACACAATCCAGGGAACAGGAACCAGACTTTCACCTCTTCAACTCAGCTCCATGGTATTCCAAAGGACTTAAAGGTTCTGCAAGGAAGTGTCTAAATCAGTCACTTCTGCGGATTGGTTTCCGCCTGATCTCCTGTGACAGTGACAACCTAGCTGTAGCATTCTTTCCAAGATATCTGCTGTATGTTATCTGAAGCCTAAGCCAAAAACTACGTCACTTCTACCTGATGAGGATAAAGCAAAAATTTGTGTATCAGTAAGAACTTCTCATGGAAACTTTATTTTCCTTAAGATGCAAGCATGATTGTGCATGGCAGAAGTATTTCAGAACACAACTCTCCAGCACATGTCATATGAGCAGATAAGGAGGGATACATTTAAGCTTAAAGCACCAAAGCTTTTGGTCTAGGCATTCAATCAACAATTAACCCCTACAGACTTCTGAAGCTTTGCCTGATTTATTCACTTCTCTAAGGATTGGTGGGAAATCACTAGAACAGTTGTTAGTTATTGTAACCTAACAAGTTACAAAAACAAGTTCATCATGGGTTAATTAAAAGAAGAATGGATCCATACTAAACCTGAACTCATCTCACTGCTAAACAGTCTAACAAGGAGGAGCTGCCATAGCAAGTGTGGCATTTTTTATATGACCAAACTTATATACAACTTGTGTGTTGGTCTTTGCAGGCAGTTCTCGAGTCCTAAGGCTACAAGTACATATTAAAAATATTGTACGCTACTGAGCATTAGCAAATCCGGACAGTACAAAAGAAGGCTAAGGAAGGATCTTGTGTCTTCACCCACCTAGCAGAAGGCTAAAGAGAAGACAGAGCCAGGCTGTCTTCAGAGCTTCAAAAGGAAAGGACGAGACACAACAGACACGTTGCAAGACAGGAAACTTCATGGAGATACAAGAAAAAAAAAAAAGGAATTCACCATGAAGGTGGGCAGGGGAAGAGGCTGCCCAAAGAGGCTCTGAGATCTCCTTTCCCAGAGATAGTAAAACCTCAGCTGCACTTGGACCTGAGTCAGACCTGCTCCCGGTGGAAGATGGGACCACACAAGCTCCAGAGGCCCTTCCTGAACTATCTTAATGATTCTGCTAAAGGGGAGGGATGTGAAAGCACAACACACAAGCAGAGTGGCTAAGCTAATGGCTGCCAAATGCTTTGTCTGTTCTATTTTTAAATGACAAAATAATAGAACTCACAAAGGTATATACTTTTCCTGACTGCCTCTAAATTAAGATAAACTAGGAATTTTTTTCTTTTGTTGTCACAAATTCTAATCTCTGACTTTGTTTCTTATCATTGCCGCCTTTTTGTTTCTGATCATTCCTGGCTCCTCTTGTTAAATCACTTTCATTGGAGAGCCCCCTCCTTTCCATGTGCTTTTCTAACAATCTTGACATTTTCCTACATTTAGTTTAACTAACAATGATTTACAAGATTTAATTAATTGAGGCTCTAATACAATTTTCTATCAGCATCTCTGCTATGGATTAGTGTCTTAGACTGCATTTCATCACTGCTTGAAGCCAATGTGAGCATGATGTCTTTGGTTTAGTCCTCTCTACACCATGACAGCTCCCTGTACTGTCTGAGGATATGAAGAGCTAGGCCAGGGAACTGAGTTGCCTGAAAATTAATGCAAGAAAAAAAATAGATGCTAGCCGCATCAGTCCCCTGAACTGGCCCACCACGAAACCACCTGACATTTAGAGCTGGCAGAGGGGTGTGAGTTTGGCTGAACCACTCTGCTTGGCAGTGGTCCACGCTTACATCAATTCAAAGGGATTGCAAACCAAAGCCATAGCAGATGCTTATCGGAGTCCTAAGGAGAAAACTTTCAAATGTGGAGATGGCAAGCAAGAAATCATGAGAGTTAGTGGCATCCCACAATAATCTTCAGTTTTCCCTACCATCTCCTACTACAGCAACTTCTTTGGCAAGGAAGGGCTCTGTGCTGTTTCCTCACAGCTGCTTCCTGGGCTGACCTCAAAAGTGGTCATCTGAACCTAGAGCAACACAGGGCCTTATATGCTACTCTCCCATTTCTTTCTTTTCTGTTAATGACATAACTTTGTAGGTAAGCATCAGGCTTTTAAGCAAGTTAATGCGCCAAGCCACTTAAACCTTTTAGAAGCTTCCACTTTTGCAATAATTTCTTAATTCTGTGCCCAGATGTATGCCACCACTATAAACAACTAGAACAGTGACAAAGGCGAGCACACTCTTCTTCAGAGCTATTGGTACAATGGGGGAACAAATAACAGGCAACATGCTGGAGGAAAAAACAAAAGAACAGATATTATTTTAGACAATATACTGGAATGGAAAATAAATTTGTGTTCTTGAGCTGCTGTCATCTCTCTCTTGACTATTTATCTACCCTCTCTTCCTATCTACATTCTGCTTTAACCACAAAACATGTTAAAATATTCCTCAGAGGCAGCTGCATGATGAATTTTACTTGCTCTCTTCAGCTGGAAACACTCACTATTTTGAGGATTCTTCAGTATTATTCTTTAATAAAAACAGACAATTCAATTTCTAAACAAAATCAACTAATAAACTGTTCATCAGTATTGCCATTTTTATTATTATTTGACAATGGAAGAGGGTAAGTTTTTGAAGAGGTTGTATAAAGGGGTTCTGTAAAGATGAAATAATTGCATTTGCTTAAGCAGATAAAGACACAAAGAAAGTATCGGTAGTCTTTTCACAGCAAACGCCTAGCAACTTTCAGTCCTTTTACGTTTCTTTGTGCAAAAGGGCCACGGTTTATTAATTTAGTTCCACAATCTTTCATTGCAATAGTTTTAATGTGAAGGAAAACAAAATTAAATGGAATAACAGAATAGATGGGTGATTTTTACATGTCATGTTTGCTGCAATAGCCAATCATGCAACATAATGTGAAAAAAAAATAATCTTATCCTTATGTTCCCTCTGATTAAACCAGGTCCTTACAATTAAATTAACAGGAAATTAAAGATAAATTTTAACATAGCAATGCAAGAGATGGATGTTTAACCTTGTCTGATAGCAAAAAGAACAATATTAAATTCAGTGAGAACATATAATAGATATAAATTAAATAAATTAATTTGTTACCCTCAATTTTCAAAGAATAAAATTTTCACTCCAACCTGCCTCATCTTCCTTATGTTTAGTACTATGATGTTGGAGCCTTTATTTCATATGTAGTATAGAAAACTATATTTTCATCTAACAAATAATGAAAAATAATGCAAATACTTAAAACTGTTGTAACGTGCATCTTGTTCCTGCAACATTCAGAAACAAGGAATAATTATGCTTCTGCCAAAGCTGGTTCCTCCTGTAGCTTGATTCAGAGTTTGTCTTGTTTTATCTAAAGTGACATTTATTCATCCATACAGATAAAGCCCACAGTCAGCCCACAGGAACGAACAGTTTGCAAGTGAGCTTAAGCAGATAAAGCAGTAGTGCCAAAGGACAGTAGCACATGACATTAGGATCCCAGACAACATACCTACCCACCTTTACTATTAAAACATTTAGAAGCTAGGTTTTAACCACGCAGCCTTTTGGCACTCCAGAATACAACAGCTAAAATCAGACACAAATCTTAACTGAACAAACTGAAAGACACAAGCTCTCCTAGATTACTTTCACATTCTAGAGGGAGGAGTCACGCTGTAAGTGCCTGAAGTGATAAATCACTAAAACAGAATAGCAATGGCATGCAATTTTAGAGAAAGTGTTAGTCACGTGTATACTATGTAAGTCAATGTTTAGGTACAACAGGTCTTCCAAATCTGTTGTGGTTTAGAACAAATAAAACAGGCACATGCAGACACACAAGACTTCCTACCAACTGAAGCCCCTGAAGTTGTCTGTGTTACAAAGCAGCTGAATTATCTCTTTCTCTGCTTCTCACCCCTCAAAGTTAAAGAGAGTTTCATCACTGAATCCAACAGAAATATGCTGCCTGCTCCTAAATGACATAATCCTAAGTAGCCAGGATGGTTTGTCTCTCTTGACCATTCTTTTACAGTGACCTCCGACTGCACTTTTTCATTTCATTACACTGCTCTTCATCCTAGGGGGAGAAGAACTGACTTAAATAAAGGAATTTTGTGCTCTTCACCTCAAGCATCATTGGTCCAAGTGCATCCTTGTCGATGACACTCTGACCCGTAGATGATACATCTGCTTTTTGCACTTCATCTTCATTAGCTGCTGCTGCTTTTTCTGCAATAAAGAAAACTATGTATTAAATGACAGAGCAATGCTCTTTAAGTGATACAGTAGGAGCCCACAGACTATTCAGACCAGCTATGAAACAGTTACAGTGCAACAATACTGAAAATGAGATTAAATAGTCTCCCATAGTGATTCAACAAAAGCATAACTAGTATATTTTGTTCTCAGTTTTGAAGTTTTGTGACACAAAATAAATAATTCCTTCTTTTTCTCTGCTAGACATTTTACTAAACTACAAAACGTAACACTGGGCAAAGACAAGGACTCCTCGTGAAGGCGCAATGAGCAAAAGCCAGGATCAAGGTGTATTAAAACACTGAACTACAAGAGCATGCAAAGCTCACAGCTACACAACTTTTCCACCATTACTATATATAGAAAGAAAAACGTTAAGTCCATGATCTGCTGTTTCAGTACTGAGAAACAGCAGCCTCGTTTCTGTTCCCATGCCTCCACCCACATTTTTGCTATCACATGGTTTTCATACTGCCTTATTTACCAATATGTTATTAAACTACATACAATTTCAAGTGCTGTATTTGAAAATTACAGGGAAGAAAATAATGATTTAAGGTTTCTGGAGCATAATGACACATCTTACAATATGTTATATACAGTATCACTGACCATACCCAACTCCAAATGTAAGGGACCCTCATACATAGTGGAACTTTCAAATCGAGAGTGTTTATAATTCCTATCTAGTAATGAACTCCACTAAATGTTCTATTCCAAGAATGATATTTGTATTTAAAGAAGAAGTCATAAAAGTAATAAACACTATACAAAATACATAGTCTACATTATAAGTTAATGAAAGGAGTCATTTTTTGTTGCTAGTTCTATACTCAAAACATTGTTTCATTATTTTCCAAGCAATTATGTAAAAGCTAGGGCTATACTGCAATCTAGCATATTAGCAATCATTAGATATTTTTTATTTTTAATATTATGCAATAGATTATTTTAATAAACACGAAAGCACACTGAAATTATAATAACAAGAACTTATGCCTTCTGCAACAATAAACCAGAAGAAGATTCACTGTAGGAATTACTGAAAGCACTATGTGCGGATGGAGCAAAGGGCCTTAGGAAAATCACCCTTAGTGAAAATTAAAGAATCAGTCATACAAATTAAAATGTATCCAAACGTACAATACTTTACACTATCTGTAGATCTGCAATACAGCAGACAAAGTTCCTCTGAACTCCTTCCTTGGCAGAGGTTATAAGGTCAGTGTGAATATACACTGCTTAGACACACAGTAAAGAAACGGTTTCTGAGAACCCCTGGGTGATCAGTGATCACCCGCTGGCAAATAAAGCTTTGGTCACTCAGGTTGTCTCATCCTAGATTTCTATGGTTTCTTGCTTTCATGAAAAAAGAGTCATGAAAATCTTAGCTGTCTTCTTCAGGTATGTTCATACGCAATGTAACACCATTGCGAATAATGATGAGAAACAACTGTTCTGAAGATGGACTGTTGCAACTAATGGAATAATTTTAAATCACTTTGATTAGCATAATCTGATAGAAATAAATATACTACAAATAACTATTAACCCTTCCTTTGCCACTTAAACTAACCAAACTCTGGTTTGGACTGAGGACTGCAGTGGGATTTTCAAAACCCCCCCCCCCCCCCTTTTCTTTCTTCTTCTTTTGGCGAAAAGGAGGGATCAGGTGTAACAAAAAAAAAAATTAACATCCCTTCTCATACTACAACATAGCAGAGTTGGCACAGTATGATGATACAATACTGGAAACGTTCTAAAAATTGTGAAAGAATTATAGAAGATTCTAAACATAGGGTTGAGCTTTTAATAAAGTCAGTGATGATATTTGTCTCCCATCTGTTCCTGGTAGCATACAGTAATCCCTGGCTTCACACTGCAAAACACTACAACGGATGCAGATAACAGCTTCCTGCTTCCATCCCCTCGCGGTTTCAGTCATTGATACCATCTTGAGAGTTGGAGAACACAGGGTTACTCTCTATGCGCTAGAAATGGAGGGGTTGCAGATATGGTACAGCCAACAGTGTGCAAGCATATTAGTGACCCAGTAATTCCAGGTTTCACTGATTTACAGACTAGTTTTACTGAATATTTTTCACATAATACAAATCATTTGCTTCAGATTTTTTTCACTCTTACAACCATGGAGTTCATACAAACCACCAATAAGATACCTATATAAACAACTCTTCTCTTTTATGCATACAGGTGAGGTTTTATACAAAGAAAAAGGAGAAACTTTTAAATGACTACAATGGTAATCATCACAGAAGCTGCAATAACAGGTCAGACTATGGATCTCTCAAGCCTTGCGTCCAGTCCCTTACAGTGGCCGCTTTCCCCTCTGGCTCCCCGCTTCTCCATTTCAACTCTTTGATCTCTGACCACTTCTGTTCCATCATTAGCTGTCCTTTACAACCATTCGACCTCTCCATTTTCTTTTCCCTTAGACACCCTTTTCCACAGAGGGCCCACCCAACACCTTTGTGGGATCAATAAACACAGTGCTGGCTCAAAGGAAAAGTGTAACAAATGGAGAAAATACAACAACGACACTGAGACGCAAACGTTGCCTACCTGCCTCTCGCAGCGATGGTGACAATGTACACTAGAATACTCATGACATTTGGTTAGACATTCCAAGAAGCTTTCTAACTCACAAATGCTCCAAAATTATGGATTTCATAAATGGATCTGTAGCTTCATTGTGTAATACATTAAGTGTCCGGAGAGCTTAGAAGAGGCTATACATTCAGGCCACAGGTCCCTGTACATTTATTTAAGTGGTATTGTATAGGAAACCATGGCCTCAGACAGCCTCTGAGTAGGACCAGCAGTCACTTATGTTGATGTTATAAACTGCAGCCACTGATACTGTTCAACTATGCAATAAATTATCCATTTTTGACCAAACTACAAAGCCCCTCATGAAGACTATCAGCACATACAGGAAAAGTAAGTGCAAACCCTGTCAGCAGTGTCATCCTGACAGCCAAGCCTGGGAACATCTTGAAATGCAAATCTTTTCTTCACTGATAGAGCACGTGAGGCTAGTTGAGAACAAAAATTTGTTGTAGGAAGGTTGGAAAAAACCAACAACTGATAACACGAATTTTGAGTGCCGACAACACTCATGCATTTATCATAAGTTGGTATTTTTTGTTTTTCTTAACAGTACCAGCCTTTGGCATTAAGTAGCAGTACAAAAGTGTAAAGTTTACTTTTCCTTTTTTTTACTTCTATCTTTTTTAGGTTCACTGGGGGTCCCTACAAACAAATCAAAAGCACATAAAGTTTATTATTTCTACACTAGATTAATGATTTTTGAATGTTAAAGGTTAGGAAAATAGCTGCAGAGGCCCAACCCTGCAAAGCCTCTCAGTAGCCTTTTTTCCAGCCCCATGGGAATTGCTGGTATTACCCTGTGACTAACCACAGATGCTAGATTTTTCCACTGTGGCCACTAACATGGAAAGCAGGAGCTGGTTCCCTGATCTCGCACCTTCTGGAGATGCTGCCTCCTAGAACAGCAATGCCCCTGTTCAAATGTAATACACGGGGGCAGCGTTACCAGGAGTCCTACAGGCACAGCAGCTAAAGCAGAGCAGAGGTTTAGTATGGAAAGAGAAACACAGCCTTGTGACGGCGGAAGAAGTGAGGTGGGGGGGAAGGGGCTTCCCATGGCTTCACTTCCACACGTGAATTCTCTGCTGGAGGTTAAGCTTCAGCATCAGCCTCTGGCATTTCAACAGAGAGGAAGCATTAAATTACAAACTAGTCCCATCCTTACAAATATGGCTACCAGGGATCAAGTGTATCTTATCTAAATTACAGTGGCATAAACTTCACGCACATGAAATAATTATTAGCTCCGCTCAATTAAGAGTTTAGCCTAGAGACAGAAAAAAAATTTAAATAAAATAGAAGTACTCCTGAGAGAGATACTACACAGAACATATACATTCAATTATGTAGCATTTTAGTGATGTGTGTAATTTAGACTTTAAACTGTGGATATGTTTACAATTGCATAAGCAGTAATATACTAAAATACATATTAATATTTTCAATTGGATGTCTTCCTAGTGATCATAAACTGTGCTTACTTTTCTGCATTAATATACAGAAGAAAGAAAAAAAAAAGCCCTCAAATATTTGCTGACACATTTATCTGTGGGAAAGCCTCAAGCTTTATTTGAAGCTTATTCCAGATTCTGAAAGCAAACCTTTGTGAAATCAAATCAGTTTAACAGAAATTTGTAAGTCAGAGAAAGAGAAGCCAAGAGCCACAGTTTGAAGTCTCCTGCTACATTTTAACTTAGGAAGCCTTCCTCGTTTTCCATACTCCCAACTGAAGCTATGTTGGTTCTCTCTGGATTTCTGACAGTAGACTCAGAAGTGCTACTGATGGGTGTCACCCTCTCTTGGTTGTGTGTCAAACTTTCCCTTCCTACAGGGGGGCAGGCAGGACCAGTAGAACCACCCAAAAAGCTCTCTTTGTCTCTATTCAAGCTCTACTCCAACTTCCTTAATGAAACCAGCTACAGAAATCCTTCCCCCTTGATGCTCTCTGTAAAACCAAAATGCATTTGCAAAGTGAAGAACAACACTGTAGCCTCTGTAGGGATTGCAAAAAGATGAAGTATAATCTGAAAGAGAAAATTTGCATCAACACACATTTAGTTTATTTTTCATAGGAGAAACATCTGAAGTTCTTCACAGAACAACAGGAGCAAAAAAGAGATGCTGGCAAAACCCTGGACAGGGAGACCAGTACGGGTGCTCTACAAAGTGCTGAGGAAAGAGGTCAAGAGAAAAAAACTGTAACAGGCAGAATCAAACTTATTATCCAATACTGTTTAAAACAGGTTTTCTTAGATGCCCCATATAATTCCTGTTCTTCATAATTTTCTGTAATTGCTTCTGAAATGTCACACCCATCTCAAATCATATACCCACATTTATATAATAATAGATAAAAAAGTATAAGCAAAGAAATAAGGGATACCAGAAAGCTCAACTCTGCACAGGAGAAAAATCACACAAATCAAGAAAGATACCTCTAACAGTAACAGCAACATCACTTGAAAGTGATTGTAAATTGTATATGTTTAAACATGCAATTAAAGTTTACATTTCAACTGCCTTGAAAAGAACTTATCTTCTCAATTTTTTGTATGCATTAGCCAACTGTTTTTGCCTTGCCTCGTTCATATTTGTGACCTGTGTAGTCCTTCCAATCTCTCCTGAATTGCCATGCAAAAAAAAAAAATCCAAACAAACAAGCAAGGAAACAGTAAAAGTCTGTAACTGGAAAAAGATAAGGGCAGATGTAGTATTAAAAACTAACGTTAACATACAATAGAAAGTATAATTAGTTGACATTACATTTTTAAGTATTAGATTATTAACATTTGAAATATGAGATTTAATAGCATGTGTGCATCACTATTGCTAAGTAACGATATTGACTGTGGTCATGGACAGGAGGTTTTTAACATGAACAGGGCTGTACAGAAAGGACCTTCAAATGTATTGCCTTGAATAAAAAACAGAAAAAAAAACCAACAAAAAAAGAAAGCTTGTATTTGGTAACGTGAGTAGTTTTGGATCAGTACACAGGATGAAGCAGAGCAGTGAAGAACGTGTAAGTTATTTTGATGCTTGGTTAACCAAGCAGCTCTGCCTTGTAGCTGTGTAATTCAAAGCACTACGATCCATGGCTCACAGGGAACTCGATATCCACATGCACGTTTCTTACTCAGTTCCCATTGCCTCAACACAACTTGTTTTTTTCTCCCTGTAAGCAAGTAATTTTTCAAAAGACTGGTGCCTAAGAAACAGCAACTATTTCAGCGATCAATTTTAAGACCAGCTTATCCCATCCCTGTGAATAAAGTTAGCTCCTATTTTAGGGAAGTGATTATTGTTGTGAGGTTGCTCTTTCATCATACAGCATACAACTGTCCAGAGCAAAGAAACTATTAAGACTCTTGAATATATTTTTTCCCTCAGAAACTATAGATCAAGTCTTACAGGAAAAAGTAGGCACATCTCAGGAAGGTTTTAGGGGGTAAAACAAGGGGGAATTATGCATCTGCATTGACCTAAAATTAGAAAAGCTGCCATATGGCTCTGTGAAGCCAGCAGCACGTTCTTATTCATTAGGAAGCATTCTGCTAACATAAAAACACAAGGCCTTCCTGTGCTCTCCAAATGTGTTTATCTTTTCAACATTAATGCACGATATATCATCAGGCTGCTGAAATCTCCTGCAGTGCATATTAAAAAAGCACAGCTGCACTTTTTCTCAGCACGGTTATACACTGCGAGCGATCTAAGAGCACAGCTTTGCCCACCTCTCCGACACACAGCCCCTCTTGTGAGCACGGCTTGGTTCCCCTTCAGCTGGAAAGGGCTGCGTGCCCACCCGCTTGCCCAGCCCAGCGCACAGCACCCCACGCCCTGCTCCACTCATCACACCCACACGGTTTGGCTTCACGTTTACTACTGCTGGTGGAAATGCACTCAAATGGTAAATGACCCCAGGACTTAAGCTAAAAGCCCTCAGAAAGCTACAAGCTCATTACCCACTCAGGAGTAACAGCACGTAGAACACCGTGATTTCTTCTTTGCAGTGTTTTCAACTTGTAATTGGCACAGCCGCTCTCCCATCCCACACATACCTGCCCCACCTTCCCACTGTGAAGAAGCATCACGGGACACTAGCTCTGCAAAAAGCTTTGCATTCTCACAAAACCACCAAATATAGGTAAGCATCCATGGAGCATTTCAAGCTTTGAAGGGTGTCTGCTTCAGTAACAGTAGCCAGTGTATAAATTTCTCATGGACACTGAAAGGAAAACAAGCACTGAAAACCCATGATGGATTTAGGAATAGCAACAAACGGAAGTAATAATACATAAAATTAATACTAGTTTAATTTCTCTTAATAATTTTGATATTTCTCCATCATTCTTTTTTTTGTACAAGTCAGAGTTTTTGTCACCCAATAGAAGCAGTAAGAAGTACTGCCTGAGAAATAATGGCCCCAACCTCCGTTAAGCTGGAACAAGGACAAAAATAATGAAATTCAACTCACCAAGAATAATATTTAACTGCAGAAAGAAGCCTACTATCTCTGTATGTATTTTTTGCTAAATACTTTAATCTGCATTTTACTACCCATTCCTTGGTTTCTTCTTGTCCCCATTTTCATTTTGACTGTCTTTTCTGTCATGGCACCTACAATCCCTTTTTTCCCTCATTATTACAAAGGTCAATGGTGTACTTCTGGGAGGTGAGGAAGAGGGTAGGTGGCAGCAGTGGGAGTGCCCCCCCTTTCCTCTCCTTGCCCCAGGAGCCGGTCGGCTCCAAGCCCTGTGAGCCAGGGTATCACAGTGCCGCGCATCCAGCACGCGTCTCCACTCAGAGCACTTGTGGCTGAGCCTCATCTTCTATGAATACACTTAAATAGCTTCTCTGAAGATTGCTAACTTTTGGATTTAACAGTGGCAACTGAAAGTGGCAACGTTATTAGAGAAATAGCATTATTTGCAGAAATACATACCTACTATCCCCAGATTTAGCTACTTAATGCAGTGGCAGAGATTATCCACACCTGAGATCACCTAAGAAGGTGTCTGGTAAATTAAGGACTGGGGACTGAAGTAAAACTCAGAATTACAACCCACTTGCTGCTGTTTAACTGAAGAGCAGTGTCCTATCGGGGACCCCAAATCCTCAATGGCTTGATTCATCTCCAGAACGCAGTAAATATACATAACAACACAGCAAGTAAAATAATTTCCTTGCTGAGACTATTTCTAGTATTTTGATTTATCAGTAGAGTCACAGAAGGACAACCTTATCCTACCATTTAAGCGAAATCTAAATTAAGACTAAAAGCAGCCCTGGATGTAGAAACTATTTCTCAGCCCATGCCTCACTGTAAACTGTGAGAATATATCAAACTACCACATTGTGAGTGGAAAGCTGTTTTTCATAAAGAACTCTTGAATGTGGAATTAAGTTTCCATCACAACCTTCACCTGTTGACCCTCCTGGACAGGCTACAACATTGACCTTTTCCACTAAGTTCTGAA
The DNA here is from genome assembly GCF_000699245.1 of Pterocles gutturalis. Taxonomy (NCBI): domain Eukaryota; kingdom Metazoa; phylum Chordata; class Aves; order Pterocliformes; family Pteroclidae; genus Pterocles; species Pterocles gutturalis. Next base: position 55,810 of record NW_010109570.1, read on the forward strand.
AAAAAAAAGTGGAAAGGAATATAACTGGGTGCAGTTTTACTCCTGCAGAACGTTTAGACAGGTCTTAGCTTATTAAAATATTTGCGTACGTTCAGCATAGGCTTTTATATAAATTGAAAGGGTCTTCTTAACTTGCAAACTGACAAATCAAATGTGTGTATGTGTGTGTGTATATATTCCTAATTTTTTAAGCTATACCCTTTCTCTTTTCTCCAAAAAGACAACTAACACTACCTTTCCAGTGTATACTAACTGGCTAAAGAGCAAGCACAAATAATCATCAAAGGTGCAGCCCGTCCAGGAGAAATCCCTATCAAAAGGCCAAAATCCAGGATGATGCTGAGAATTTATAATTTTCACTGGTTTAAAAAGCTTTTTTAAAATGCTGTGGGTTTTTTTGGTTGGGTTTTTTTGTTTTAGTTTGGTTTATTATATTTATTTATTTATATTTTTTACACTTCTTAGGAACATGTAGTAACCAGTATAATCTCAAATCTCTGACTGGTTGTGGTGTAATTTAGAATATTTTATGAGTGCCTAAAATACAGTACTTAGACAACAACAGAGATCAAGTACACTGGTTGTCAGTGCCTTAACCAAAAATACCCTCAATTTAATCAGTCACTTATTATTCTATTCTGGAATCAGATAAGCAGATGCAAATATATGTATCTGTAGCCGTACACACAAACACATATCCAGGAAATAGTTTTGCCTCTGTTGGTATTTAAATGACGTCAAAACATTCAGATAAACTACTTACTGTACCTGATAACAAACGCCACGCATCCACCAGCATTGACTTAAAATCTGTTACATTAATATGGCTGAATTTTAAAAGAAAGAGTCAAGCTAACTGACCTCTGCACTGAAATACTAGATACAAATATTTGGCATCACTCAGTTTAACAAAGTAATTATTTTCTTTGGTATGTACTGAATTAGGACAGAAAATTTTACTGTATTTTTTGGCATTTACAACTTTGTAAGTGTTAGATATTTACTTAATGAGTAACCTCATCTTGTTTTGATAATTCATCTCAAAAAACAGCATTAATATGAATGTCTAAATACTGGGAGCCCGATGTTCTTTAACATTTTGGCTGAGCTGATGTTTTCAAAGACAAGAAATATGGCAGGATCTGATAGTTTTGTTCAAAACAGGGCTCCATCACCATCTCAGAAATAATATATTGCTTTCACCAAAGTTAACAGCTCTCCAGTTGGTTCTCTGACGTGTAAAAACAAAGGCAAGATTTTGAAAATAAAGATACAGGGTTAACATTCTTTAGACAAGAATCTGCAGATGCAATTGCCAAGCTAATTAAACCTATACGTTTCCAAAACTTAGGCCAAAATAACATACTGCAAAAGAATATTAATCTAGCCAAAATCTGTTTTTCTCAAAGCCTCACTCTTATGTACTCAACCAGCTGTTAAAAGAAAACAGATGACTCCCTTTCTTCGAATGCCACATCGCCACGATTACAAAATATCTTCTTTATTTTAGGATGCTGATGATAAATCTTTGTGACACATCAGATCATTCACAACAACAGGCAAAGATCTTTTTGCTTTTATAAATTGCCATCGATGACTGCAAAAGTTTTCAAGTGACCTAATATGGCACACCAAAAAGAAATATGAGGGAACACGGGCTCCCTATGAGCCCCATGAAAGAAAAAAGTTTCCATAATAAAGCGTAGGCCAAAATGGGGTACAGATAATTTAAGACAGCTAAGGAAGAACAGAAACAAGTTTAATTTTATGTGTCCATGCTAACATGGATAACAGGGCTCCTACTGCTTCCAATAGTCCAGATTATAGTAGATAAATCTTCTACAAAAAAGCTCTAAATCGTTAAGGACAAGTAAAGTTTTCTTCCTATAATAGCCCAGTGTTCAGAAATAGAAGCTGGGGCCTCTCTCTTCTTGCTTGTCTAACCCACCATCACAGGCCTCAGCCAAACATTTAAGTCATTTTAGAAACAGAATGTTCCTATTACTGCAAGTAAAACATAGGGAAAAACAAAAGTTTCCTAAAAGAACCTGTTTACTTCTGCATGTTAGTTACCTAAGGAAATTTTTTAATCCAAATCCTCTATGAAACTGCGTTTAAGATTAATTTCATACATTTCAACAATGGCTATATTATTTCAGGTACATGATGAACGCAGCATGGCTGTTGAAAGGATGGGAATTACTATCAACATGTATTGTTTAAGATATTCTCTAAAATTAGATCTTTTTTCATTACCTTGGAAAAGTTTGGCTTATCTTGTTGCTAAATTTACATCTATTCTAAGTCACTTTTAATCTCAATTAAATTAATTTGTTCTGTCACATTTTAAAATGCCTGCTAATAGAGCTGATAGGGACAAATGGGCTCCCTTCAATAGACTGAATCATACTTACAACTTAATTAATTAGGCATTATTGTTTCTTGTTCTCTATTTCAGAGCAAGCACCTAGTCTTAAATAAGTCAGTATAATCCATAAACAGAAAAATAATTAAACACAAAAACTATTGCCTTCTCTATTTTCTTAGTGAGCTTTATCAGTTCTCCTCTAAGGAAAAACTTTGACCTGCCTTAAAAACAGCTGCCTTAAGTGCGGGCAGCTAGCAGCTCGTTGGAAAGGATGCTCCACATCGCAGTGGTGGGCACTGCCGGTAGCCAGCTCCGCAGCCTCCCCTCCCTTTCCCAGCCCCAAGGTCCTGACGTGGCGCAGGGTGGGAGTGAGGTGCCCCAGTCTGGCAATCATCGCACTGAGTGTGCTGAACAAATGTGGCTTTAACCAGGAAACGCTGAAGATTAAGGTATGACTCCAGTCATGTCCCTCCTTGGCTGGTAATGCAGGTCTGACGCGAAGGCCATGCATCAGATCAGAGGTGATAATCCAGAACCTTTTCTTCCTCCAGTCTGCAATTTACTTACTCATTTGCAAAAAGGAACATGGGTGCCTGCTTCTCACTTCACCTATTAGAGCACCAACAGGTGAGACCTTTTAAATACTAGTTATTTCCACAGGATTATGGGTCTGCCTCAGCCTAAACATTTAGGCATATGGAGTTTTGAGCTAAGTATCTAAATTCTAAGCCATTTGTAGCTCTGGGCCAAAGTCCTTATAAAAACAAAAACAAAACAAAACACAACAAACAAACAAAAAACCTCGACAAAAGAAACCAAATCCCCATCTTTGGAAAAAGTTTAAGCTGTTGAGATAAAAGATATATGCTCCTTGTCTGAGTTTCACAAAAAGAATGAATGACAACGCCCACAACCATCACCGAGCTCAGGAAAAGTTCTTACACAGTAACTCACAACAACCCTGAGAAAGCCAATATCCTCCCTCAGTTGTATTTAATAAAGGTTTTATGGACTGGCTTCTCTGCCTGTATCACTGATACAAAAACACAACAACAACAACAACAAAAGCTTACTGGGCATCTTTACATTTTAGATTGCCATCTGCAAACACATAATTATATTTTTAACATGAAGTACAATGGCCTGACAAGCTGTATTATAATGTCCAGTTAAAATCAGCACCTCTAGCAGTTAGACAGATAGTGGCTCAACTTCCAAGCTTAATGGTAATCACAATAACCCTTGCTATCGATCAGTGTAACACTCGACAATTTTTACTAAGTTTGGTCACATTCCCTAAAATTATTTGATGATTTCTTACTGCAGCATTAAGAGAAAAAATAGTTATCAGGGAGACAACAGTGAATGGAATAAAACTGCCACAGGTACAGAGATGCTAGTCCCAAAACTATGGCTAAAGCTGCACTGAAGGCAAGAGAGAGCACAACTGGGGACGAAGTGGAAAACAAAACACAGGACAATCATTAAAAAGAAGAAGAGAGAAAACAGCAAAGGTTGAACCACAAAGAAAATCCATTCTACATGAAATATCACTTTTGACAACTAGTGACAGGGAGAATCGCATTCAGAAAAGTCAAGGGGGAAATTAAGAAATAACTAAAGATAGAAAAATAAACTGAAACATTCAAATATTTCCTCCAAGCTAAGGAGGTAAAACATTTTGTAGAAAAGAAGGAAGACAGGAAGAATTTTATGTTATTAGCACAAAATACCTCAATATTTTTCCACCCAACACCAGAACAAACAAACCAAGAAAAATCTAAATGAGAGTCCCTCTGAGTTTTCCGATCTATATTTAGACTTTACAACCTTGACATCTCTTCCTCTTCTTCCTTTTCATTTCCAAGTGAATCAATTGTTATATTTAAGTACGCTTCCTCTTCAGCGTTGAACATAGGCCCAGACCTAATTTGACATAGAATAACCTGTTTCTGGAAGACATCTGCCTCAGAAGGATCATGGGAACTGCAGGTTGTTCCAAGTCTTTCTAGGAAATTGTGCCTCAGAAGAAAAACCACCAGTAAAAGGCTCGTGCTCTTCATGCTCACACATCTTAAGATGACAAGGGACCACTCTAACTGTCTAGCTGTATCTCTGTAACACATCCCAAAATGTTTTACCAAGTGGCTCCTGCATCACACCAAGAACCTCCAGTCAATTACAGTATATATTTTGAAGGACATTCAAATCAGTTCAGGCAGGCTGACAGAACCTACCAACTTCTTCATTAAGTTGTTTCAAATTTTAATTAACTTTGCACTAAGAATCTGCACCTTACACGTATTTGGCCACAGATTCCCGGTGTTAGGCCGTATCCTGCCTTTGCCTGTTAAAGACTCCTCTGTGGCACATACACACTGCGTAGGTCCATTTTGCTTTGCACCGGTAAGCAAAGCCAGGCCTGCAGGAACATGCCTTTCTGATTCAAGATGAATCCAACCTTGGTCACCAGAGGTACGACACTGCCGCTTCTTCCAAAGGGGCATGTGGATACTATTTCAGGTAACACGGCAGTATCTGGAGCATGTCCAGTTACGGAGTATCTACATTGAAAGTTTTCTGCTTTAGGAGAACTTGAATTTATGTACTTTTCTGTCTCCATCTTCTGACATTTGCTCTGATCTTGGACGAGCTAAAGAATAGTGGTTTGCTTTCAGAGGGAAGAGGGAGAGTGTGTGTGTTTGAGTGTATAGTACACAAGAGTACCCATTGTCTTGTAAAATACAGATATGCCAACACAATTTAATGATGAAAGGAAACAGAAGGCATATATGTCTTGCCTCCCTAACCACCTGTCCGAGGACATTCCCTAGGAGCTCAACAGTGTATGTGATACAGCAAGTAACTGATCATTCTCCACATTATCCTTCAAACTTCAGTTTATGTTTTTTTTCCCCAGTTGCACACTGTGGGTTTTCATAAAAGAAATTGAAAGCTGAAGTAGTAATTGTTTTTCATATCCTCAGTCATTTCACATTCAAGGACCCCTATTTCTAACTAACTGTGCGGTTGTTCATACGCAGAATCTTACACGCAAATAACAAAATGCATGACTTAAAACAGATGCAATTATCTTGGTTCTAGTTTGAACACAGAGGAGCCTTTCATCAATACCTCTTTAATATGCTGTGAATCCACAGGTTTTCAGGATTCAAACATAGTATGAAAGGCACTGCACCCTACTGTGAGTAAATATTATATTATCACTTTTCAGGCTGACATATTTAAATAGAAAAGATAAAAGCTGTGTAACAAAAGCTAAGTTCCTTATAATAGAAGATCTAATTTTGACTGAAGTCTCGTCACTACTCTTAGTAAATTAATTTGCTATTCCATAAATTAAGCTCCATAGAGACAGTCAAGGTAACATGAAGTCTCCTTCTTCATTTACTCGCCTTACATGCTGCTGAGATCGGTACATTGCATTCACTGATCTAAAGCACACAGCAAGCACTGATGTTCTACAGTCCAGATGTTTTATACTGAATACCTTCCAGCAATAAGAAACTGCAAGCCCAAACATTAAGACTCAAATCAGCAGCCTCCAATTCTTCTTTAGCACCTAAACTCAGTATTTCTTATTGACAAGACACCTCTGAAGACAGAACAGCTGGTGAAAAACACTAGTTTTGTTCATGTTGTGGAGGGCTGGATGCAAGCCTGTATTTCTGTATTTTATTTTCTTCCCCAATTTAAAATGCTAAATGCATTTATGATGTTTACAGTTCATAAGAGACTACATGATAAACTGCAAAAGAAAAGCCGTAAAGTTTTGAAGTCTAAAGTGCTCAGCGACAGTTTAGATGCAGTCTGAGAACAATACACTATCTGGAAGGAGGTAGCCTCCAAAATCCTAAATTTCAGGAAGAGATGTCTCCATCTTTCTTATATAAGACATTTTTACTGTGCTCCTACAAGTGAAAAATACGTAGCCCATTCTATGATCATTAAATATTAAAGTAACAAAAAAAAAAAAACTTTAATGAAAATATTCCTGCAAAGAACAAAGAGGAAACACTCGAGACATATCCCCCAAAACATGTTTAATACAGCAGAAGAAGCTCAATCCTCTATAGCATTCCCCAACATTAGTATTACAGACCTCTCAAATTGCAACCATCTTTGCAGCTACAGAACATAAACCAAACAACCATGCTCCGTAAGTTTGAATTATTTTCTCTCTTGGTCATTTAGAAGTTATGAAATAAAACAAAATCAAGATCAAAGAAAAGCAAAATACAAGTAGGATGCAAAACAAACAAGCAAGTTTTCCTGTCAATAATTACTATTTCTACCAGAAAATTTTCATTACCTTAACAGTTAGGAGTGAACATTTAGTTTCTCTTCAACTCTGAATCACAACTTGGAGTCAAAGCTTAGCTTTCCATTCTAAGACTTAAAGCAAATTATCCCTAGAACTGAAGTCATCCACCATCAACAAAGTCGAAGCCCACAGACAAGAGATCTGTCTTGTTAAGTGACAGTCATCACCCGGCACCCTGCAATGCGCAACAGTGCCAAGACAGCTCAGTCATGATCCTCTTCCCTCACCAGACTGGCCAAATAAAAAAGTACTGCTCAGGCTCATCACACAAGCTGCACAAACACTACTGCCAGGGTAAGGGAGGGAAGGGAAACTCCTGGCCAAGAGGAAGGCTGGGACGGTGGAACTAGAGCTCTCAACAGCTGCCTCATTTCCTGCAGGTTAGTCTGCAGTGTGCATATCAACATCTTTAGAATCACTTTATTATTGCTCTTAGTCAAAATAAATAATAACAAAATTGACCTCAATCTCCTAATCAGATGACAAATAGTCTCATTAACTTTGGGGATCAAGGCTGTATTTATGCTAAAATAGCAGATAGGACTCTAACCATGATCAGGAGACGAAAAATGCCAGCAATCCACTGAATCCTATTAAGTGCATCAATTTTATACTGGTTTCACAATTTTGATGACCAGTTTGATGATTATTTTTGTCTGTTTTCTTGAAGCAAGAAAATCACAGAATCACAGACTGGTTTGGGTTGGAAGGGAGCTTTAAACATTATTTAGTCCACCCCACTCTGCCACAGGCGGGGACACCTTCCACTAGACCAGGTTTCTCAAAGCCTCATCCCAACCTGACCTTGACCACCTCCAGGGATGGGGCATCCACAGCTTCTGTAGGCAACCTGTTCCTGTGTCTCACCACCCTCACAGTAAAAAAAATTCTTCTTTATGTCCAATCTAAATCTAACCTCTTGCAGTTTAAAACCATTGCCCCTTGTCCCGTCACTACAGGCCTCTAGTAAAAAGTCTCTCTGTCTTTCTTGTAAGCCCCCTTTATATACTGAAAGGCCACAATAAGGTCTCCCTGGAGCCTTCTCCTCTCCAGGCTGAACAATCCCAACCCTCTCAGTAGTTTGAGCCCAGTGTGGGCACAGCTATGTGTCATAAAAGGCATCTCCAGCTACTCCTAAGTCATATTAATTAAATTATAATACTGCTTCCACAGAAAACTGTTAGTATAGTTAAAGTGCCATAACTTATGTGTAGATAAAGCCTAAGCCAACTAGACTGCATGATACACAACTCCAATAAAATAAGCAAACCCCAGGAAATTTCCCACTTGATGGGTCTGCTGGCAAATGACTACTTTTCATGAGAGCTGGAAAAGAAACTGATGGTCTGCATTCTCTAAAATCAGTTTAAATTCTTCAGTGAATCAGCAGTTCTCTGGAGGCATGCAAGTAGTAAAGTCAACATAACCGGATATTTAGCCAAAAAGCTTTACAATGTACAGAGGAAGATCAAAGCCACTTTCAGTGCATCACTCTCAGCTGTAGGTAGAGGAGGCAACAAAGCAAATTCAGTAATAGATTTTTTTGCAAGTGTTCTGCATAAATTGCTCTACTTCATCGCACAAATTCCTCTGACACTTAATTCAGTCTTAAAATCCTATCAGGCTGAAAGTACAGCACACATAAAAAATAATAGCCATGCAGAACTGCTTAAAAAAAAAAAAAGCAAAAATTGACATCAATTTTAACTCTCCTGCCATCTCATATATGATTAACATAAAAAAAATTCAGTAAAATTGACCAACTGAAGTATCTGCAAAACAAAAAACAACAAACAAAAAAACAATTCTGCATACACTCTTTTGTCTTAATATCCTGATTTGCTAAGATATATATGCACATAACTTTAAACCTTTAAGTAGTTCCACTGACTTAACAGGGATTACTCATCTGCTTAAAGTTAGGCAGTTGTTTAAATACCTTGTGAAATATGATTCTAAATTCAGATCTGATAAATTCAAAGTAGCAGCAGGCAAAGTAACACCTCATTATAGCTTTAAGACCATGCTGTTTTCCTTTAGCAAGCGATTTTACTTGCATACTGGCACTGGAGGTAACAATAGACTATTTGCTGGAGTGACCTTGTGATTACAAATTAAGCAGTACTGCAATGGGGAAGCAAAAACTGTTTTTGCTATCAAATGTGAAACCAGAAAAAAAAGATCTATATGATTAACAACAAGCCTTCTTTTTAAATTCATACATGTTCCATAGCTCCTGCGTGTCTCTCCTCACCAAGTACTTCTCCCCATATTGTTTAGCTTTCACATGGTGACTCATCCTGTCCGAGGTCTGTTTTGTAAGCCTACTATGAAAACAAGTTCTGACAACTCAAAAGTATACATTAACAGCTAGACTGGTAATCACCACCTTGATATCCCTTCCCTGTACTACTGAAAAGGTGATCTACAGAACACAAAACCTCTCCAAAAACTGGTGACACGTGAAAGCTGGACTCTGCAGGAAAATGTAACTGAGACATAAAATTGCATTTGGGGATACGTTGGAACAGTAGACTATACGCCACCATATGTGAATGGCCATATGGCAGGTGGATGCCATCCTAAAAAAAGGCTACAGAAAACATAAAGGCATGGCCCATCCCTGGAAGTATTCAAGGCAGGCTGGATGAGGCTTTGAACAACCTGATCTAGGGGGAGGGGTCCCTGCCCATGGCAGGGGGGTTGGAACTACCTGTTCTTTAAGGTTCCTTCCAACCTAACCCATTCTGTGGTTCTGTGAGAGTAGAAGGAGAAAAATGAGAGATGCAGACATGGAGTTTAATAAAAGGTACTCAGGGGACTTGAAAAAAACAAACCACGTCTTGTACTTGATGTCAGGACACATTCTTCAGCACTCCTACTGAAGGGGTCAGAGGAGACTGCTTAGCTAGAGAAACTGCTGAAGAAGCCTAAGGTAGTCTTCAGTATTCTCTGTACCTGCTTCACTGCTGATATTCAGAGAAGAGGGTAAAAGCACAACTAGATAATAAAGACAAGGAGGTTTCAAAGCCTGAACCAGGAGACATTCAAGCCATGAAATGTAACAAATAGTCTCAGCTTTAAAATGTGAGCTATTTACCTACTGAGACCCAGGTTAGCAAGATGGACAAAAAGAGGTTTAAACGAAGGGCAAAGTTTTAATTTTTACATCCTGCTTAATACCTGGATGCAAAAAAAAAAAAAAAAAAAAAAAAATCCACTAAAGGGGGACAGAGCAACCAAAAACAATAATGAGAAAGAAAAATGCTAACAATAAGACGAGTCAGGCAGATGACAAGATGCAAGGAAAAGGACTACTGTAGGTACAACATCAAATGAGATCAATGTGAAACAGTTCAACTGGTTGTAAATTAAGGAAGAAGAGAATCCAGACTCCTTTTATTTGCTGTCAGAATTTTGTTGTCTCCAGATATGAGAAAACATTTTTCAGTAGTACTTATACAGCTGAAACGAATCTGTCTTAAGTGCTGAAATTGCTTCTTGAAAATAAGGTAGGATCCTAAAATTAATCAGATGCTAGTTTACTGAATATACTTCTTAAGTACAATCAAATGGCTTTACAGCTTCTTGGCTGTCTGATATATAAAAGAACATTTATCCCCAGTGGTCTTTAGACTTGCCTAAACCAAACTTTTTTCATTAAGCACATGCAAATCAGAACTTACTGTGCTTGTACACATCTGTGTACGTTATGAACACACGTGCAACATACATGACTATTATTCTTTCAAAGTAACTTAACATAGGCTGCTAATAACAGGAGAGCTTACACTTTCATGACCATGTACCACAACCATAAAACAACATTTCACTTTTATGCTACAACTAAGAAAATTAATGAATTTTTTCCCAAGTGCTCAAAACACAAGTCTCAAATTCCCAGTAGAAACAGCCACTTAAGATTTACGTGAATACAACTTCTGCTTCATCTTCATGCAGATCACAATTTTTCACCTCCTCTGGACATCCACAAATCTCTTTCCAACCACTGTACGATAATGTGGTAAAAGTCCTCAGTAGAAAACTAAGCTTTTGTAAAGAAACTTGCCTTCATTTTCTCAAGTACTAAAAGCATTTCAAAACCCAGATTAAAACTACAGGCAATGGTTACATCTTCCAAATGTCTTTAATTATTCTAATGAATTCAGTTACAGGCATATATTTGTAACTTACTTTCACATTGTAATAAACGAAATCTCTAACATACCACAACTGAAGAATCCTTCAAGTATATACTGTGAGAAATGATATGAAGGTAACAGATATAGTATTGCAAATACATATTTGCATACAAAATAGATCAGGATAACATTATAGTAAATTATATAGTACAGCAAAAAATCTATTACATTTTCAGCTGCCAGCCCAGCAAGCTTGACATGGGAAATGAATATCAATCTCTATTTCTTTCTTCCTCGTTTTCATTCCTAGAACCTAGAACAGTCTCCCTGTCAAATCTCAGTAGCAGCTATAAAACTTGCTGCCTTCAGTGGCTTTACAAGGCATTAATAACTGACTGTGCTTTTGGAAGTAATTAGACCTTAATGTGCAATTCTTTTTATAGATGAAGAATATTAGTGAAGAATTTTTAGTATTTATTTCAAAAATCCAAACTCTTTACTAAAACTTCTGAATAAGAAAACTGTAAAATAAGTTTTCACTTATTTAATCTAATCTGTTTTTGAAGAAATGCAGAGCAGACCCACAGTGCAAAAACGGAGACATCTTAATCTGTCTGTGTTATTCACTCAAGAATTTCAGGACATTAATTTAGTTTTTTACTACAGGTATTTAGTCTAACACTAAATCAATAAAACACCTTAAACTGTAAGAAAATATGATTTTTAACCTGAGTCTCATGGTACTTCATGCAAGTATACTATTATTTTCATGCCTTTGCTTTAGAAACAGATATTGTTAAGATAACGCAATTCTCTGCAGTGGAAAAGCAGTCAAAGATCTGGAATAACCTGGTGGCCTTCTATGATGGAGTGAGGGCTTCGGTGGACGTGGGAAGGGCGATGGTTGTCATCTACCTGG
>NW_010109571.1:0-10274 GCF_000699245.1 Pterocles gutturalis
CCTTAATGATTCTATGATTCTATAATTTGTTACCTCCATCTTCCTTTCTGAGCATGTGATTTCATGCCAGACATTAAACAGAGCAATCAAAACAGACATAATTCATGCCACCAAATTGTAATACACTGACAACCTCTCAAAATTCAAGTCAAATAATTGGCTTTCATGCCAGTCACTATCAGTTTGTTACACGCGGTCTTGCAAATTCTGCACTGTCTTTGGTGAACACCTGTGTAATTGTCAGTGTAATGCACTTTGCTTCTTTGAACGGAGTTTCCAGAAGGATGGCATTGCTTGTGTGGTATTTGTGGACATTTTATTCAAGAAAAATTAAGATTATATTCCCATTCTGCTCAAGTATTTCTAACTTAGAAACAAGTCATACCACCACAAAGATATTTGGTACGAGTCAAAAGTAGGCATCAAGACAAAAAAACAAAGCAACACAGACCATGAGGTCTCCGCATCAGTTAGGTATGTAGAACAGGTAAGAAACAGAAAGGGCCGATGACAAGAGATCTGCCTGCTGTCTCATTATTGTCATACAGCAAAACAAGTGGAAAAACAAGAAACCAGAAAGGCTTCTTGGCAAATGGTAAACAACTGCAAGGACTGTATCTCATTTACTTTAGGTAAAATAATACTTCAGCACAGCATTTCTCTGATTTGCAAAAGTGGGCACCAATTTTACCGGTACCCCAATTTGGCTAACATTGACTCTTCCACTCTTCCTACCACTCCTATCCCATACCTGTGCAAAAAAAATAAGGATTAGCTTTAAGAACCTTAGAGTACCTAATTATAAAACTCAGCAATTCCTCCCTTGTCCTAACATGGCACGATATGCCACAAAATTGCCGAGATTGAAACCAGAGCTGCGAATTCACTGATGCTTGGGGGCTTCCCAACTGCAAGAGACCTCTTCACTCACACGAAGATAAGGCATGCAGCTACACAGACCTCTTCCAACTCATTCCAGATTAATCAATTACAGATTATTCCAGCCAGAAATAAATAAAACAAATGCTGAGACTGTTTCTGGCCCAGATGTATAAACAAATCTAATCTAGAATCCCACTGTGTTTCCCTAAAAATAAAGGGAAATTGATTTGCAAAAAACTTAAACGTAGTGTTTTCAAAGTCATGATTGATCAAACCCACACAATCCTTACCAAAGACAGTTCCTGGGGCAGAGTAGGAGAGGGGAAGTAATGCAAAAATGCCATAGATAGGAGCATACTCTTTTAGGGTTTTAATTTAAAAATTAGTTTTATTTTCCTACTGGCTGTCCATTTCAATATTTTGAAGAACTAGGGGGTCTTAGGGGGAAGGATTTTGGGTTTAACTACACAGCTTATTTTAGCTAATTTCTGAGACATTTTGCCTCTTTTTTGGTAGAAGATAGATGAAAAAAAAAAAAATACCAAAACATTTCAGTTCTTTATAAACAAGCCACTGAAAACAGAAAGAAAAAGACTATGTCTGGTTAGCCAGAATATTTAAAGAGACACTGTCAACTTGAAAATATTAATTATTTATTATTTCCTCTACCCAAAAGACAAGTCAAATTTACTTTTCACACACTAAAAAAAAAAATTCACCTTGTGACACAAAAATAGCATAAAGTAACAATAAAGGTTATTTCTAAAACAGAAGCCCTACTTATCATCTTAGAGTTTAGGTGAACCTAAAACCAAGCACATCCTCCAGGTACAAGCAAACAGCAGTTTTACAAGGCTGGATAAATTAACCCAAAGAATCCAATCGCATGTTAAAATGAAAGCCATGACAGCATAGCATATATATATCCTATTTGTTTTAAAAAGTCATGCCACAGTTTCAAGAGTGTATTCAGCAGTATGCAATGATAGTTATTGAAGAAGTTCAAATGCTTGCTAAGATTCCTAGAAACATCCTGATGAAGGAGGAAGCTTGCAGCTTGTCCTTCATTTTCAGCTGTCAGTGTCATAGCCCATCCCTGGCCAGCAGCTGCCATTCCTGTTGCTGCAAGTGTTTCACATGCAGCTCTTCAGTGGAACATTTTGAAATGTCAGAAAGAAATATAAAACTAAAATATATAAAAGAAAATAAACCTGTGTACTTTGGTTCTGGTTTGGTAGGAGAAACACAACTTTTTAAAGTTGACAGTAACTGCTAAATATTGTGTTTGGGAAAGTGTTCCTTTCACAAGGAATTACTGAACAATGGGAAACAAAAAAATGCGAATGCAAAACTGTCCCAGCATAAGGAACTCCTCTTGGTGCCAGCACACAGCTCAGGCGGTTTCTGACAGAACAGAAGGACAACTATTACTCATCAAACCTAACCCTAGTACACCGTGGCCATCTAGAACCGCTAGAACACAGTGAATGAAAAGTAGCAAAATTCCTGTGTGCCACCTTTGTCCAGCACAAAGAAAACACTAAAGGCTGTATTAGAAGTGGTGTGCAGTCTATGTTTTTATGCTGCTGATCCCCACAAGAGCTGTCTGCACTCACTTCGGTTCCTGGCCCACCAGCAGTCCCATACGCAACGGAAATGCCGTGAAGTCCATGGAACAGGTCCCCATCCCACAGGTGAGTCTCTTTTACTAAGAGACAGCACTAAGTGGCAACACAAAGTAATTGTGAAAAACAGGTATTCCCTGATTTTAATTATAACTGCTTTGACAATGGATCTTTTACCAGATTTCCTTTCCCACATTTGGATACTTATTGTCTGTGATCAAACTATGCTACATTCTCCTTTGTTAAACTAAAATCTGCTCATCCCTTGGAAGACATGTTTGCCAATTGTTTAATTACTCCTTTGGTCTTATATCTGAAACTCCTCCAGTTTTCAAGCTTCTTTTCTAGAGATAAAAGAGGGCACAGCTTTCCAGTAATAGCTGCACCCATATTACCTACACAGGTAATATAACCTCTTTTACTCTGCCTAGTACTTTGTTTGAATTACCACTCCTGTTTTTGGCTATAATACCATCCTGATCATTTGCTATGGCCTCCAGTATTTCTTCTTTTAAATAAACCACTGGCTTGTACTGAAGCACATACTGTTTGCTTGCTCCCAGTTTGACGAACAAGCCAGACTACTCTTAACAATCTGCTCTCTTCATTATTTACTATTCCCTCAGTCTTCAAAGTAGCAGTACTGTAGGCATTACAGTCTAACAACAGAAGTACAAGAAAGTTTGTAAGAAGAAATATCTCTTTTATTAGGTAAGCAATGGATCTAATCAAAGGTATTACTTCTTGTAGATCTTACTAATCTTTGTGTCACAGGTAAAATATGAAGAGTTTTTAATTTGACGACTAGCCCCTGAAAACCTTTGTAATAGCGTCCCCTTTAAAGACTCATTAGCACATATTTTTTAAATCTATGCTTTAGTCTGCTGTTTAATCCATTTCATTCGTGCCACATTGATTTTGTATCCTTCAAGATTATTAATCAAAAAGTCATGTCAACTCAAAACCCTTACAGAACTTTATTACATCACTACTCTTATCTCTAGAAATCAAACTTGTACTCACATCAAAAATACTATTGCTGGTTTGGCATGCTCGAGTGTTCATAAACCCATCATGAGGTATAGCATGTATATTTCAGTGTTATATGGGAACAACATACAGAAAGCATTTGGAATGTGATAGCATGTAAGGTAATACTTTGTGACAGTGGAGACTAATAAAAAATAGTTGCCATAAATTAAGCACTTGTCTCCAGTGACAGCTAAGTAATGGCCACTTTTGAGAAATCATTCCACTTCCTTCCCCAGGAATAGTGGTAAAAGAACGCAGCCCATCATGGGCCCTGCAGCCCTTGGCAATGACATTCTCCTTCTAGTGCCATTATGCTCTGCCTGTACCCTGAGAGCCCAGCTTTGGCACAGCAGTGCACAGGCCTGGAAAAGTTCCATCGTCTGGTATCACATCTGAACTCCTGCCTGCCTTTGAGAACATCATAGCTGTTCCCTCCAAAGGTACCATAACTTCTCCTATTGTTTTAACCTGCACTTATATCTGCAAATTATTTGCAGCAACTTTAGTTTTAGTTAAAAAAACACATCAACAAAAACGTTTGGTTAAAGGTCAAGGGGTCATTTTTATAGACAATGTTTTAATTCTGAAAAATTCCACCTATCCCACAGACTTGACCCTGCACTTCAGTTAATAGAGGTGGCGGATTAGGTAACGGAGACTGTGGTTCCGCAGCTATTTCTGCAGTGCCGGTGCCAGGCTCTGCAGCATGGGTGCTGCCACTCATTCCGACCTTTGCCTCATGCCAGCACAGCTGTTTGTGAACCACAGCAAGGAACAGGTCCAGCTTAAACGAGTGGCCAGCAGAGGAGGGGTGAGGTCTGCTTAAGAAGAGCTGCCACCAAATGTGAAACCATAGTGTCGCATTCTTCCGGTCTCTGCCACAGAAAATGCATGGATGTAGGAACTTCAGATTCAGTTGGTCGCACACATCGAGTCACATGCAGATCACCACTATTACTGTTTATATAAACCAAGACCCCTAGCAAACAATGTAAAAATAGAGCAAAATGATGGACCTCTTCCTACAGACCTTACAATCAAACTGCTGCAGGCTTAGTCCTGATTTCACAGTGTCTCGCAAGCTGCAGTTCCAATCCTGGACTTTCTTCAATGCAGATCTAATCAAGATCCCAAAAAGCCGGATAGTTTCACAATGATGAAGGAGTAACTCCATCCATTTCATTTGTCTTAAGTCAAAAAATATGACTACTCAGCTAGCCCTTGGAGAAATTAGACTAATGTTTAATGAGAAAATTGGAAAACAAGCTGAATCATAGCTAACTAGCTACCAGAAATGACTAAGAAACACATCAGATGGCCATTTTAGCCAAAAGACCTCTTATCGTAGGTGAATTCCAGCCATACTGTTCCACAGTGTGCTCAGCTCTCAGATAGGGCTCTGAACACAAAAAATTGCTTCTCTGAAGGTTCAACTGAACCAAACTAATACGAACATTACACCAGCTCCTGCTATCACACCAGATTAGACTAAACATAAAATAGGTGGCTGAGTGGAAAAGTACTTTCCACTTAGAAAACCTACCACAATTCCAAATCTTGCCTTGGAGTAACCTGGAAATTTTATTTTGGAGACCCTTTCCCAGAATAGAATTATTCCATTTGTAAAACCTCTATATGATTCAGCCCCATTCGTTTCCAGCTCCGTAGTTCTCTGCATTAAGAAGACCAGAACAGGAATGTTAGGTTGAGTCTGAGTTTCACTGCTAGAATTTGGCAGAGGAAATGCGCATGATCCGCCTGAGCTGTGCCTGGTTTTGTGAAACCAGGTCTACACTGGGACACTCAGGAGAGCTGGAAGAAAGACCTCACATGTAGTGTGATGATGTCAGTATGCATAAACCGGAGTGTACAGGGCTGGTTTAGCTGTTCTCGCTTGGGATAAGGTGAACTTCATTTTCTGTAACTCTCTGGGAATATACCACAGTAAATAAAAAGTAACATCCAGGTGAGATTTAACATGTTAAACTGACTTCACACCTTCCATTGAATAGGCTCAGCATTCATGAAATGTCCCTGAATAAACGCAACCTGACTACTCACTTTTATGGGCAACAAAATTGCCTGAAAGGAATTAAAAGAACCTGGTCAATTAACAGTATTTCTAACAGCACCATTTTCTGGAATATAGTTACCATAAAAGGCATTTCTGTGGTCATTTGTAAAGTGCTATAAATATATATATATATATATTCTAACACAGGAGTACAAAAATGTCTTAAAAAGGAAGAAAACATGAATATATTATTTGGACATTTACACTTAATCCTCCTAAGCATAGCGGAATCACTCCTCTGTGCATGTGATCTCACACATGTAAAGTAAACTACAATATCCCTCCCCAAAAAACAGGCTGCACTAAGAACAGAGGACTAGATACTCATCTGGCATAATGTGAGACCACTCCAGTAATTTCAACATTCCTACTCCAATTTGCAACAGCTAAGGATCTGGCACAAAACATCATTAAGTTTCCAATTACCTCATGCATCGGCATTGATTTCAATAGTTATATACACACAGTCATAGAGGAGGATTATTTTAAAAGTTGCAAACTCAGCTCTGTATTTCTTTTACTTTTGTGTCGTGAATCAGACTCTCCATGGCATTTTAATGTAGGTTTTTGTGGTTTTATTCTACATGTGTCAAGAGCAGAATACTTACTTGCTGTGTCTACCCAACTGAAAAGAAAGGCAGCAGTAATTCTTTACACTGCTGACGATGTCAACTTATACTGGATCATCACGATAGTAATAGATGTTAAGGTTGCCAAAAATCTAGTACATATTAACTTAAATACGTAAGTAAAAATTTATCACCTATATGAAAATTAGTCTTCTATATGTGAATATTTTGCAGGTTGCCTTGGGAGGTCTTTTTGCAATGTGCTGCTCCAAATTAGCCAAATTGTACAGTCCAGCCACAATAGGAGGCAACCCTGGTGTAAAGACACAGTATTCACTCAGCCCAGAGTCTGACTCAGTTCTTCATAGACAGCACATAAATTATATACAATTATATAGCCCTACACATAGTTCTGCAATGTCACTCACTGTACTTCTATGGACAGCTGCTTACTGGAAAATCACCATAATTTTATTTATTTTTTTAATTCTAGGAAAGGGACACAGACCCTCCAAGGAATTTAGTACAGAAAACCTTCAAAATCCTGCCTTTCAAATCCATGGTAATTGCAGTCTAAATCAGAGTTTAGTGTCTAGTACCTGAGCCTAATAGCTTAAGACCAAATATATACTAGTCTCACTGGTATACTGACCTACGAAAGGTCTGAAGAAAAATCGCTTCTCATTATAATCTTCCCTTACCATGAAGAGATTTTAAACAAAATGAAAATAAAATGCTTAAACTTTAGTATTCCTCAGACAGACATTAGCATTTGACATTTTTCTCAAAAGTCTGACAACTAGCCTATATATGATCCCATGAGTGAGACTGCCCAGTGATGCATTTTGATATAGGATAGTCAATCATGAAAGTAATTTTACTGTTTAAAGCAAAAGGCAGGCCAGCTATTCGACACATTTCTCAAGCTTAGAGACAAAAAGAAGAAACTGCTTTAAAACAGTTTTCACCAGGGTCCCGTATTACAGGCATCCCAAAAGGAATCCTTCTGGCAGCATTACAACCTAGAATATAGATTAAAAATGTAAGTTTTATTGCCTTTTCAAATAAATTCTATTCTTTACTTGTCAGATAAGCACTCTTCATATCTGAGCTTTCACACTGGGAAGTGCATCCAAGTTCCTTTAAGCACTTCTGATTTAATGACAGATTTAATAACATTGCAACACAAAAGTGTGATCTTGGCCAAAAAACTTATTTCATAAAAATCTCATTTCTGTACAGCAACATCTAAAATGTCACCTAATACATACAAGTAATCCAGAAAGTTTTTAATGCATATCGTAAAGACCGGGGCTTTGATAGGTAAAACATCTACTGACCACAAAGATAATTTATTTTTAATAAGCATTTTTATTTGATTTTAAAAAGAGTGGTAGTTTATGCCGTCAGTAGAACCATGCCCTGAAATCTCAGGGGTGATTAAAGGGCCATGCCAAAGCTGAAAGGTTTCAAATATCAAACTATACTATTATGTCAGGGGCAGCAAGATCAATTAGCACTTTTCAATGACAGAAAAGGTTAAGCTGGACACACATTTACACAATATTTAAATCCAAAAATGAAGAATAGCACATATTAAGTTAATACCATATTTTAATAGTTTACTTATAAATCTCTCAATCGGTGACCAAACATCAAAACTCTTCTTCCACATGCAGAACATAAACACTGCTTTTCTAACACAAAATTGCAAGAAGATTATAGATACATTAGATAGTAGAAATAACACTGGATCCTCAAGTACAAAGTAAAAACCAAAGACATCTGAGTGTTCCTGCTACAAGACCTTGTTTAGTGCCGAAATTTCAAAAAGCTTTAAAAATACCTGACAAACTTGACAAATGTTTATTAGTCTGATGCCCCTGTGTTTGCATTCTTCTTGCAAATCCTGACAATACTAAAAATGAATTACAATGAGCAAGTAAGCCTATTCCTATGTTTACCTGAAAGACAAATAGAAAACTGCCATACAACAAAAAATACAAATTGAAAATACTAATCGGTACATTAACTCATTTTAAATCTGGAAAAAAGCAAGTGTGCACCTTCTGCAATTAAAAGCCACCCAGGAACATGCACACTGGGGAGCAAGAGAACTTGTGTTTCAGTCCTTAGTATCAGAAGAATACTCACTAGAAGTACAGGTATGTTAGAAGTTAATTCAATACCTGTTAATACAAGTGTTGGTGCAGTAAACATAGCTTGAGCAAAGTACCAGGTTATGATATCAAACAAAGTCAGTATAAAATCACAATAAAAGTGCAGGAGATTGAGAAAACTTAAGAAAAAAGCACACTGTGTTGAAATCGGTGATTTAGGTTGTAATTGCATTATTTTGAGTAAAACCAAAGCAAGATTACTTTTGTTCAACAATATATTTCAAAACGTCTATTTTTCAAAAGCCCACTTCTCTGTTTATTTCTTCAAGGAGTGATCTGAAATATTTACTACCAGACAGTACCTAATTTTAGGTTTTAAGTGCTTTAACAGCTCTATGAAATATGATCAGCAGCTGCAATACAGAAGTATGCTGAATAAACTCTCCTTATAAAAAGACAGACCTGTTTTACCTTGAGTTCATAAAATCCTTACTTTCAAGAAAGAAAAAGATAACACAGAAAAAATTAGTAGGTGCATCCTAGAGCATTTGACAGAAATTCCAAGAATTTCTTTCTTCTTTCTGAATTAACTTTCATACTTAACAGAAGAAAAAGTAGTTTAAATTTTAACACTGGAAGATTTCATTGAACATCGTGCAGTGCTATCAGGTCACCAAGGAAACAGACAGGTACCTTTTCCATATCATATTCCAATGTTTAACACTGACTAATTCTGGGACTGAAAGGTAAAGTTGCATAAAGTTTAAAGAGTAGCTCTCAAACCTTGCATCAGAGGCTAAAAATATGCAACGGCATACTATCTATAGCTATATTTCTGGTTGCCTTGTTTGTAACATTTTAACTGGGAACTGCAATTAACTGGAAACCGTCTGGTTTTCTACTAATTAAATTCCTTGTTTATAACTTATCTATCCCACTGGTGTTATCCATACAGCAGAATAAATTTCTATTGCAAAGTGCTGTGAAGCCCTTAATAAATACAAATCCAGCAAGAGTAACCTTCAGCTAAATTTATAACCATATACACGTAACAATTTGTAACTGCACAGGAATTATTTGAACAAAGATACATAAAAGATTAGTCAATATACTCCTCTTTCATTTTTATTAAATACGATTGAAGAACATTTGGTAACATAAATACCATAACTTTCAAATGAAAGCAAGAAGAGCTATTTCAGACATAGCCCAGCTAATGTTAGATGTCAAACATACAGAAAGAATCACGAGGGAGAGAAATGTCAATCTGTATTTCCACTTTACCCACAGTATGATACATATTGTAGACATGCAAACATTTGTTACTCAGTAGTGTTTTCAGAAATACTGGGAGAAAAAGTCAAATCTACAGTAATTTTACAAAACCGCTCTATGAGGGCTAAGGAAATGAAACTCATATAACCTGAGCTTTAATGCAAAGTACACTGTTCAAATAAGAAATACAAACTGAGGTCAGACAAAAAAAAATATTTACCACAGGGAAAATACATTTGCTTTGTATACTTCAGTCTGAATTGTTGATTAGTTTATCTTAGACACAATTTCTCGTCTCAAGCAAGCGAAACACATAAAGCAAAACTCAGAAAACTGAAAATACTGGTTTCTTACTGTTCTAGCATGACTTCATGCTTAAACTCGAATCGGCCGAGGCGCTCCCTTGTCCGGTACGGCGTGCCTCCCAGGATTTTTGTAAATACAGCTATTTCACATCGCCACTCGCGAGATAAACGTGTACCTCCGTGTGCTGCGCTTAAATCCCGCCCGCGGGATAACGGGAAGGCAGCGCTGTACCTCCTTGGCTCTTAGCGGCAGTTTCATAAACGTAAATGAAACTTTAGATGCCAATGACTGATTGGCAGCTGCGCTGCCGTGGGATCCCGCTCTCGCTCCCGGATGGGAAGCGCCGCAGGGCCGCTCCCCCGCGGGTGGGTGCCGGGCGGCGGCCCCGGGG
>NW_010109572.1:0-12469 GCF_000699245.1 Pterocles gutturalis
CCGGGTGTCCCCGTCCGGCCTCCGGGTGGGAGCTGCGGTACCTGCGCTGCTCCCGGTGATCCTTTTTTGATACTGAAAAAAATTCTAATAGCAAAAGAGCTACAACGATCAAAAGTTAATATCCGGTACTTAATACTGGTATCTAGTAGCTGTATTGAACAATCTTCACAACTTGTTATCCTGCGTAATCTCAGCAATACACGAAGTTAGATGTAAATAAATAGACTTTTCCTTCGGATTAGTCAATGAAAGCATTTTCTTCCCCCATTTAGATTAGTTATTTCGGAGGTTAAACACTTGGAGAGGAAAATGACATCGATTATCAAGTTGACTACACTTTCGGGTGTGCAGGAGGAATCTGCCCTTTGCTATCTCTTACAAGTAGATGAATTTCGTTTTCTTTTGGATTGTGGCTGGGATGAAAACTTTTCTATGGATATTATTGATTCTCTGAGGAAGTAAGTAGTTGTGTTCATACACTTTTTTTTTAATAGGTCTTGTATTTTTCTGAAAGTTTTTCAAGTACCATGCAAAGGTATGTGTGTAGTGATGTTAAATCCAAAGTTGTTCTTTTTTTTTGTTGTTTGAAGTATGTTTTATAGGAAAGGAATTTCACTGCTGAAACATTTTCCAGTAAAAACTTGTTTTTGTTTTTGGTTTTTTTTGTGAATCTAGTGAGTTACATCCATTAACTATAATTCTCAAACTATTGAATGTTTGTTTTGGCTTGCATGTTTTGTTTTTTTCTTAAACATGATACAGCAGAGTTTATGGGAGGCTGACCTTGGCTCTAAACTAATTTAGAATGGTTAACTAAGTTTTAAATAAAAGACTCCTTAGTTTATGTAGGCTGAATACAGAGAGGTTCAATTATCACCTCTTCTTTCAAGTTGAATAGACTGTTAGTCAGGAAAACAGCTTCTGTTGGTTACCCCAGCCCTGCAAAGAAATAAACCTGTCTAGACTTTAATACTGAACTTCTGCAGGTTTACAGCAAGGAGCTTTGCTGATGCAGACGTTGATTACAAGGTTAGGACTGAAACATGGAAATTCCTGAAAGAAACTAAGCTTCGTGATGCTATTTTTGTAGATTCACCTTTCTAGCATTGACACACATGTAGTCTTTTAACAGTAATAATCCTCAGTCTTTTCACTAAGGATTGTTAGGTACTAAGGATAACTTATAAAACTTTTCAAGTGTCTGAACTGAGGAGCAATTAAATAAAACCTCCTTTTTAATAACAGCCATCAAGAAGAATATGTGTGCCCCAGTTGCTATGTGAAGGAACAAAAAGCTTTCAGCCCAACTTGTATATGTTTTACACCCTGAAGTTTTTCAGTCGTGATAGGTAGTAAGTTTATACTCAGTGTTCTTGTTATATGCAACAGAAAAAGATCTGTTTCTAAAATGAATAAATCCTCAAAAATTTATGTGCCACTTTTCTTCAATAACGTATTTGACCTTTTCTGTTTTTAAAGAAAGATGTTTTGATTTGATCCTTATCAATTTAAGGGATTGGTCTTTGGTCCTGTTACTTGGTCTTTCCCATCAGAAGAAAAGTTGTAGTCTGTTTTAGGTTTTTAGATGTATACACAATTTGTAGCATGTCTGCATTGATAATATTTTTAGTCCTTCAGTTAATGTACTTTCTGATGTTCAATTATGTAATAAGGTCTTTCTAATCAAGAATTTAATGTGAAACTTACGTCTTCCAGACCTTGAAATTGTGTTTTTAGAAATCACTTGCATTTTTAAATACTTGAACATTTGGAAATATTGTAATTTAGGATTTTAAAAGCTTTGTTCTAAACCTGGAGGGATTTAAGTTTTAGTTTGGCACTGAGGCTGTGTATGTATTCTGAAAATAGCCATAATAGGAAGTATGTAACACCATACAGAACTCTTTTCACCGACATCTGTTGTCCCTGTTTTTGTAGACATGTACACCAGGTTGATGCTGTTCTTCTTTCTCATCCTGACCCTCTACACCTTGGTGCTCTTCCATATGCAGTTGGAAAAATGGGGTTGAACTGTGCCATTTATGCAACTATTCCTGTATATAAAATGGGACAGATGTTTATGTATGATCTCTACCAGGTATATTTACATTGATACTTTCATACACAGCATCTTTGATATGATGGAGTGCTCAGGTTCTTGAATGCTCTATATTTCTTATTTGTTTTAGTCCCGCCATAATACTGAAGATTTCACACTCTTTACATTGGATGATGTAGATGCAGCCTTTGATAAGATACAACAGCTGAAGTTTTCTCAGATTGTGAACTTAAAAGGTAAAGTTGTCACCAAAGTTTCAATAAATGACTGTTAGTGAAAGGCAAGAGGGTTATTAAGAGAAAGTAACGTTTTTTAAAAGGGAGTAAGTTTTGAAGTGTTGTGGATTTTGCAGGGCTGAATTCAGTAGCCCTGTGTCAGTCTGTATCAGCTGAACATTTGCCTTGGTAATTTTGTGTGGCGATGGGTAGAATTTCCTCTTAATGAGGAGGCGGTCATGCCAAAGCATATTTAGACTTTTGTTTCTCTTTTGTGTTTCTGTAGCCTTTCTTGGAATGTGCTCTTCTGTCTCAAAAGCATTTACTCGTGTCTAGTGGTAGATACCTCAGAACTCTTCAGTAACCAGTAACACAAAGGAAAGCTTTCTAGAGAATGAATAGATTGCCGAGATTAAGGTACAACATTTGGATGATTTAATGAGGTCTTCACTGACTCTGAATGATAGTGTAGTTTATTGCTAGGAACTGTGGCATCCAGAGAATCAGCAGCTTTTCACTCTTGTTGAATTTAAAGATCAGAATGAATTGGGAACCCTGTTCTTGAACATCAACACATACCAGCAGCTTGTCTCTGAGATCTCCCCGTTCCTGAATGCTGCTTGCCAAAATACTTGCCCTGTAATTTGGAAAGTAGAAACGTGTTGCCATCCTTGAAAGGCTGCTGACCCTTTTTCAAGGTTTTTGTAGGAAGGTTATGTCTGTGCTGCCAACTTATGTGTAATTTTATTGAACAACTTTTTAAAAACACCCTACTGTTTTCAAGTCACTTCCATTAAATATGAAAAGATGCCGTGGATGCATCTAAGAAGATAATGTATGCTTTAATTATTATTAAACCTGTGCATTTCTGTCAAGTTGTTGAAATGCGGCAAAGTCAGTGAGTAATGGTCTTGGGTGGTCTAGTTTTACTCTGACAAAGATTTAGGTTTGCACCAAGGATGAGGGGCAACAGTGCCTTAAAAAAAAAAAAAGACATCAGGTGCTGAGAAGGTCCATCATCCCTGGTTGCAGCACATGGACATCTTTCCTGGTATTATTTGACTTGCATGTTTGTCATTCTGGAAAACTTCCAGTTTGGGTAATTTATATGTGTTTTGGCAAGTACCTAGACAGTGAATGATACAGTAGACATTTTTATTTGCCCCAGAAGGGGGTCTGCCTTTCATCAGCATATTTGCTTTCATGTCATGTGTTTGTTACATAATTTACTGTTGTTGGGCAGCTCTGCAGTGTCTCTGAGTACTGGTGAGATGTGGAGGGAAGAAGTGATCTTCACTTTAGTTTCTTTTCCTGAAGGCAAAACAGAAGTGAATTGCAAAAAATTTCTGAAGTACTGGTTAGATGGGAAGGACAGATATGCTGCTGTTTTTTGTACTTCATTTGACTTTTTTCCCCAGTAATAATTTTGGCATTCAGTTGTTTAAAATTACTATCTCTTATTCAGAGCAATGGATTTTAATACATGTACCTAAAATATTGAAAACTTTTGTAGGCAAAGGACATGGTTTGTCAATCACACCATTGCCAGCAGGCCACATGATAGGAGGCACAATTTGGAAGATTGTCAAGGATGGAGAGGAAGAAATTGTTTATGCAGTCGATTTCAACCACAAGAGGGAGATGTAAGTTCAACATAGCAATATATGTTTCTTAGCTCTTGGGTTAGGTGTGCATCAATTTATTGTGTGATAAACTGGTATGGAAGTAGCAGTGCCTTTCCAGCACTAATAAGGCCACTAATTTCACTTGCATTCAGATTAATCAATTTGAAACAAGTATTGGCTCTGCGTTTCTTCATGCCACTCCGTTTTATTTATTTCTAAGTTTGAAGCAGGAAGCATTCAGCTACTGAGCAGTTTGATTTCTGTACATGCAAACATCTGTAAGCTAGCGGTCTTACTTTTTCCTCATAAAACAGAAATGCAAAAAGTGAGATTTTTCTTTTTTCCACAGCCATCTGAATGGATGTTCCTTGGAAATGTTGAGCAGGCCTTCATTGCTTATTACAGATTCATTTAATGCTACTTATGTACAACCCAGGAGGAAGCAAAGGGATGAACAGCTACTGAGTATGTATTCTGTTTGGACTTTAAAATAGCAGTAATGTGATTTATTAGCCACTGTAAATTGTTTTTCAATGAGAAATTAATTGGCATCCAAACTAGGAACCTTTATTAAAATTTAACAAATTTTGAATTACTCTTTCCTGGTGGAACTGGCCCTGTGGGTTAAACATTTTCCTGAAAACAATGAACCGTTATTTGAAAACAGTGTATTTTAGTCAGTATCAATTAATCTCTTCTTAAGGGGTTTTTAAAGGACCTTCCTCAGCACATTCTTTTTTAAACTCCATTTTACTGTTGTTTTTTATTTTAATAAAAAGAAAGAAAATTAAAGAAAAGGTAGTATCAAACCAGTGAGATCTTCAGAGCTACCCAGAAAACTCCAGCTGCCTTTAATTTTGGTGGAAATGTGGTTTTTGACTCTTTTGAAGTTTAATTTATTTCTGTGTTCAATTTACTTTTGATTATGATTGCTAATGTGATATAACAGACAAAAAAGCCCAAGCCACAAACTTTCAAATTTTGTTTCAAGGTATAAGTAGTTTTTGTTTTGTTTTTAATTCTTCTTAGCTAATGTTTTGGAGACATTACGAGGTGATGGAAATGTATTAATAGCTGTGGATACAGCAGGCAGAGTACTGGAACTTGCTCAACTTCTTGATCAGATCTGGAGAACAAAAGATGCAGGATTAGGAGTCTACTCTCTAGCACTTTTGAATAATGTCAGCTACAATGTGGTGGAGTTCTCTAAATCACAGGTTTGTTTTGATTTTAAAATGCAGTTGTGAAGAAAGTAATGGAACATGTATGCAAAAGCATTTTGTTTTTCTTTTTAACAGTAAAAAAATGGCTAAACACTGGCTGTTGTCCTTATTCTGTAGTGTGTGTTTGTGTCTCAGAGCTTTTGATCAAGTAACACAGTCCAGTCATGTCTATGGGCATGTTTCTCGTACTCATTTCTGGTTTTATCACAAGACTTGGTAGCATAGTTTATAGCTGTTAAAAAAGAGGACTTAAACTCCTTGTTTCTGTGTTGTTTATGCTCAGCATTATTTCTACACTAGCTGAGAAACATTGATGTAATCACATGTGTATTGCATCCTGTACTTCATATCAAGTTTGTACATTATTGTAGAATTTGTATTCTTATAAGTAACTTTTTCTTAATACATATTTTAGGTTGAGTGGATGAGTGACAAGTTGATGAGGTGCTTTGAAGACAAAAGAAACAATCCTTTTCAGTTCCGCCATCTCTCCTTGTGTCATAGTCTGTCTGATCTGGCTCGAGTGCCTAGTCCAAAAGTTGTTCTTGCCAGTCAGCCTGACTTAGAATGTGGATTTTCTAGAGATCTTTTCATTCAATGGTGCCAGGATTCCAAACACTCTATAATTTTAACTTACCGCACTACACCTGGAACATTAGCACGATTCCTGATTGATAATCCTTCTGAAAAAGTTATAGATATTGAGGTAAGTGTTGTCTATATATCTCAGTGTTTTTTGTTGTGGGCCATCTGGGGGAATATGAGGAAAACTGAATTTAGTTTCCTTTTTGATCTACTGAAAACAGTTTTAGTGGTGAAGGAAATCTGAAATCAGTATGTTGCATATTTAAGCAATTGTGGATAAACTTACGTAAAAGTAGGTCTTATATTTGGAACTGCAAAATGCTGTTTGGAGGTGTGGCAAAATTAATACACCCCAGAGATTGGCATGAAATTGCTTTTGAATGTGTATGTTTAGACAACACTTCCCTTTGTGTTTTTGTTACAATAGAAAAAATTCTGCTTGCACTCAACATACGGATCACAATATACGATGGATTGTTCTAGCTGGAAAATACTGTGGTTTTGGATGAGGGGAGAATCAAGTCAAAGTAGTGTAATATATCCCACCAGAATTAGAAAGATAAATGAAAGCTAGGAATTAGAAGAACGCAATTAATTGTTAGTTATGCTTTCGAATTATTTTCAGTAATTTGTATACCTTTGTCTACTTCTCTCTGGTAAACATTGTTAATTTAGGGGAGTCCTCTGATGATGCAGCTTTATTTTTGTTTTAGATTGGATTGGAAGCATTGAATTACAGTATTGGACTATTACTAGAATTCAGTATTAAAGAGACCTATAATCTGATTTTCAGAAAACAAGAAACGAAACTTCCCATTGTTTTACCTGCTAGAATGCCTTTGCCAGGTTCTTCTGGTTTGATGTTAGTGACACAAACATTAAAAAAACATTGCTCATCTCAGAATATTTGCATCCACTTATTGGAGAGATATTTCCTCAACATGTTTTAAGAAATTTTTGTGAAGCTAATTGATTTTAATACTTTTAGAAATGCTTTTCTGTTAAAGTAGACTCTACTAATTGATAATGTTGTCATGATGTTTCCATGCCAAGGTGCCATATATTTGCATAATCTTGTTTTGTATGTGACATACAAGTTGTACTTGCCCTTGCTACTTAAATAGAAATATTCTTGTCATCAGTGTGTAGGAAAAGTATTAAGATCATGTCAGCTACTGACAATAATATTAATTTGAATTCTATCTACAGTTGAGAAAACGTGTCAAGTTGGAAGGAAAAGAACTTGAAGAATACCTAGAAAAGGAGAAACTAAAGAAAGAAGCAGCTAAGAAATTAGAACAGGCTAAAGAGTGAGTGTATTGTCTGTTGTTTATGGTCAGAGTTGAGCTTTCTGTGTGATCATTCTGCTGCTTCAACCATTTACAGGGATAAATGAAAATAGTAGTTTTGATAGACTTGTCTGAGGGCACTGAGGAGTTGGGAATGGTTGTCTTTATTGTTATGATAGACCTGTTTTTTTGCCATTTGACTGTGAGCTCTTTCTCAGATACACAAGCTGTGCTTGTCCTTCATTAGTGTTATGTCAGCTGTCATTTTCCAGTCAGTGTATTCATGTAATATTAAACCTGAAGAAAAAAAGGAAGTGATAGTTTTTTTGGAATGTCGTTTCAGGGCAGATATTGATTCCAGTGATGAGAGTGATGCTGAAGAGGATATTGATCAGCCAACAGTACATAAGACCAAACATGATTTGATGATGAAAGGTGAGGGTAGCCGGAAAGGAAGCTTCTTCAAACAGGCAAAGAAATCTTATCCAATGTTTCCAGCCCCTGAAGAAAGAATTAAATGGGATGAATATGGCGAGATTATCAAGTACGTGGTGGTAATGCATACTAACATGTAGTAGCTATGAAATAATTAAAAAATAGAAGTAGTAAAAATAATACTTTTGTTTCTTTTGCAACACTTACGTACTCCTCCAACCTCAGTAACTTCTGAACAGTTAGGGTGGTTTGCACTAAGTCTCATGGGAAGCTTATGATAGGATTGAAGCTGCAGAGTGCTGATGCCTGGGCTGTGTTCACACTTCTTAGGGTGTGTTTCCACTCCAGATTTTTTTTTCTTTTATCTTAAGGAAGATTTAATTTTTTTAACTTGACTTTTTTTCTGCTTTAAATTACACATAATTTTGATAAGTTTATATTGAGAGGAGAGAGCATTGTTTATCCTAAAAAAATTTAGCAATACTTTTACTATTTCTGTATGGAATACTTGCTAGAAAACCTCAGTTTGCTAGCATTTCCCAAGATATCAAGGTTGGTTTTTAAGATAGGAAGGCGACATTTTTGAAATGAGCCTGTTCAAATGTAGAAATATTGAAGGCAAGTGTAATAAATTGTTGGCAATAACAATTATATCTCAGTAGTAATAATAATAATTTTTTGGTTTTATATTATGTGTTGCTTGGTTTTACTGTAAGACTAATTAAAGGCAAAATGTCTTTAATTCTTCAGACCTGAAGATTTTCTAGTTCCAGAACTTCAAGCAACGGAAGAAGAAAAAAGCAAATTAGAATCTGGTTTGACAAATGGAGAAGAGCCTATGGACCAGGATTTATCAGATGTTCCTACTAAATGTATTTCTGCAACAGAATCCATGGAAATTAAGTGAGTGGCTTTGTTCTTGTCAGTTCT
Source organism: Pterocles gutturalis (assembly GCF_000699245.1). Classification (NCBI taxonomy): domain Eukaryota; kingdom Metazoa; phylum Chordata; class Aves; order Pterocliformes; family Pteroclidae; genus Pterocles; species Pterocles gutturalis. The sequence goes on from NW_010109572.1 coordinate 8,362, forward strand.
GCTGGAATGGAGGCATGGGTACAGTGTAAATTGGGTAAAAGGCTAGCTTGGAATTAAGAAAGTAGGAAAGAGTCACTTTTTTTTTTCTTTTTTCTCACAAGCTATCAAAGTTAATTTTTACTAGTCTTCATGGGAGCATGGTACAGTTTTATGGTTCCAACTCTTAAGAAATTCACCGTTTTTTCCCTGTCTGATGGAGCCAATTGAGAGAGGAAGAACAAGTGATACAATAGTTTGTTAACATAGATATTCCAGGGTGTGTGTGTGTATATATATATATAGTTAAAAGAAGAGCTTATTCAAATATGCTTATCTCATGTTTTAGATAACTATGTAAGTGAATGTTGGGAATTTATAGTGTAAAATACACATACATGCTGATATTTCAGAATTCTGTATTTTACTGATCCACAACACACCTTGTGCTGACAGCTTTTGCTAATGTAGCATAATTTAAACGTCTCTTCCATTTTTAAATAAAATATTTTGGAGCACATAACGGTTTACTATTTTAAACTGAAAAATGTTATTCTTGTGTTTTTAATTCAAACTAGAGCCAGAGTTACATACATTGACTATGAAGGACGCTCAGATGGGGACTCAATTAAAAAAATTATTAACCAAATGAAACCGAGACAACTGATCATTGTCCATGGGCCACCTGAGGCCAGTCAGGACCTTGCAGAATGTTGCAGAGCTTTTGGTGGAAAAGATATTAAAGTTTACATGCCGAAACTGCATGAAACTGTAGATGCAACCAGTGAAACTCACATTTACCAGGTAAGGTGCTGGAATTTGTTAGTTGTGTAACTACCGTAAACTGTAGTTGAGCCGTATTGTCAAGAGTTTCTAATTTGGCCATCCATTCTTTGGGAGAGACGCTATTACCTGTGTGTATGTTTGGTTTTGTGTGATCAAGACATAAGTAGTTTTTTCTTTCTTCTAGGTAAGCATTCTCCATATGCTTATTATTCATAAGAAATGCGTAAAAACTTGAATGTGAGATCAGTGCATTTTACCTGTAGTGCAAAAAGCAAGGTTTGTGTCCATGCAAACATCCGTTTGCTTTACTCAAGCCTTAATAGATTTATAATGCCTATATTTAGAGTACCCCTGTACACTACTTGGAATTAAGGATTCTTTTTTGGAATCTGAAGGGGAACCTTGGAGAGCAAAGACAAAAAAATCCTTAGTACCCAAGTTTTACCTAAGAATGAATGTGCAAAGTTAGGAGCAAGTTAATGTTAAAATTAAATAAATAAGACACACCTAAGTGCCGCCCTTCCCCCATGCCCCCCCCCAAAAAAAAAAAGAAGTTAATGTGATGGCTCTTGGAAAGTGAGGTTATGATAATGTATTGCACTGTGTTAATGTATTGCATTTCATTTTAAGGGTTAAGCTCTAAATCAGAAAACTTGGATAATTTGTGTGAAGTATGTGAAAATTGTGTGTGGTCCAGATTCAGCTTTTGAAGTTGTTTAGAGGAAGGTCTCTCACATGCAGTTTAGGCATTACTCCTTTATTCTTTCTGTCCTTTTAATAAAAAAAACATCTGTAGAATTGTTGAAAGAGGTACTTCTGCTTCTTTCCAGAGAAAAATCTGTTACACTTTAGGAAGTGGAAAGTATCCAGTTCTGGCAATCTTAAAATAGTGTTTTCTATGTTTGGTTTGTTGCTTGTTGGGGTGTTGGGGTTTTTTTTTTTTGTTTGTTTGTTTTTTAAAGCTATGAGAATTGCTAGTGTGTAAGAAATGATGTGATTGTGATTTTTCACAAAGTAGTTACCTGAATAAAATTGTAATTACTTTGTATTTCTTTTTTTTTTTTAATATAAAGGGGAAATTCAATCTTCTGCATAGTTTTGGTTTGTTTTTCTGCTTGACACTTGATAAAGTACACTGGAGACATTGAATTAGAAAATAATAGGTGTGAGTGGGGCGTCAGAATCTTAGTGTCTTTTGAGTGGACTGTGCTGCAGATGGATAGATAGTTGCATTATCCTTCATACAGTAGCAGCCTTGATTCCGCTATGGGGATCATGCACGGTCTCATGTGGATAACAGCCTTTCAGAGTAGGGCTTTATTTAATGGGTTAAAGTCCTGGAATGCACCAGAGGAATCAGGTTAAGATAATGTTTTGGTCACTTTAAAATCTGATATTTACAACATCCCTTCTTACAATAAAATATTAACCATAATGTTTTTGGAGGGTTGAAATTTGGAACTGCTGTTCAGTAACCTAAATGCATCTATAGAAGCTTTCCTTAAATTTGCAAAGACCAACTGGGGAACTCATTGGCTGCAAAAAAGGTTTATGATCTTTCAAAAGGAATTAATTGCTCTTGCTGTAAGTTTAACTCAAGTTTGCAGTCATAGAGGTTCTTTTTTTATTTTAACCAAGAAAAAGAAGGTATTGTTCTCAGATACATTTTAAGTTGAGTAGTGACATTAGGGTTATACAAATTTATATTTTGAAACTATAGATCATCTTGCCTTGGTGATACCAATTCCCCCCTTTCTGTCCCCAAAAGAGTATGAATCAAACCTATATGGAGAGTCAGTGAAAGGAAAACTGCTAGTTTTTAAAGCTTGAAGTAAGAACTCTCTCTATGTTTTTCATCAAACTAACTACTTTCATTCTTGTGCAACCCAGGTCAGGTTAAAAGATTCTCTTGTCAGCTCCCTTCAGTTCTGTAAAGCCAAGGATGCTGAGTTGGCTTGGATAGATGGTGTTCTGGACATGCGGGTTTCAAAAGTGGATACTGGAGTTATTTTGGAAGAGGGAGAGCTGAGAGAAGATGAAGACTTAGAGATGCAAACGGATATGCCTTCTTCAGACTCTAGTGTCATTGCACAACAGAAGGCCATGAAGAGTCTCTTTGGTGACGATGACAAGGAGATGTGCGAGGAGAGTGAGATCATTCCTACTTTGGAACCTCTGCCACCTCATGAGGTACAGAAATTATGCTGATCTGGACTCCATTTATGAAGAGCTCTGTATTCATTAGTCTTTTTCTAATGCTTAGAGGTTGATACTGTGATCTTATTCAAATGAAAGCCTAACTGAAACTGGATTTTCATGTTTGGTTTTCTCTTTGTTAAACCTGGTATTGTTCTTTGTTCAGATTTCATGCTTTTTAGCAAGGATGATCTCTTGCATCTACTAACAGTGCCTAGCATACAGTTACCATCCATTTGTGAAGATAAGATTTTAGTTAACGTTTCATATTTGTAGCTACTACTTGCAGATTTGGAAATCAGTTGGCATTTAGTCCTTCTTGGATTTTATTATGTTTTGTTGATGCTATGGAAAATACTTCATATACTTGAGATACAGATCTTTGAAATTCGTATGTCTCTGCTACTGTAGTAGTGATTTGAGACTTCATTGAATTAATCTTTTCTATACATTTATTTACTCTTAAATTAAAATACTTTGCATGTGAGTAGGTATTATTTTGTCTTTTTCAGTGAATGATTGTAACGCCTCCTAATCCTAGAATTGCTTTTTAAGACACTGTTGCACAGTCCTAAAGGTAGTCTGTTCTAGGAGCTAGATAAATGTGGGGGCAGCTTCATGACGAGTGTCATAGAAGTACGTACTGATCAGCAGTACAGCTTATTGCAGCTCTGTCCCTGGCATAAAATGGCTTAGAAGAAGGATCTTCAATAACAGCTTTCCATTTATATGTGAGCAAAGAAGGAAGCTTTTCCTTTACTTGACGAATAACTTCTCAGGCCTTCCTGTCTTGGACATGTCTTGCTGCAGGTGAACAGAAATAGAACCAATCTTCTCATTTGTAGTCCTGTAGTCCAGGCTATACTGCTGCCACCACAGTGGTGATGAGATCTTTGGAAAAATGGAAGGCATTAAGTAGCAGAACTATTAAAATTGTGTGTGTTATTTAAAGGTTCTTGGACATCAGTCTGTGTTTATGAATGAGCCAAGACTGTCTGACTTCAAGCAAGTTCTCTTGCGAGAAGGTATACAAGCTGAATTTGTAGGAGGAGTGCTTGTGTGCAACAATTTGGTGGCTGTTCGCAGGGTAGGTGTTCTGTGTCTTAAACTCTTTGGTAAATAATTATAAATTAAATTATAAATCATAAAT
>NW_010109573.1:0-1880 GCF_000699245.1 Pterocles gutturalis
GGCTGGGGGTGTGTGGTTAGAGCTGCCCGTGCGGCCGCGGTGGCTCCGGAGGCGAGAGCATCCCTGGGCAGGAGGGGATGGCGGGCGATGCCGCGGAGCTGGACTCTGCCGGGGAACCCAGGCAGGTGCTGCGCCGGCCCCAGTTTGCGTGTCCCTTGATGTGCGGTGGTGGAGGCTTCAGACGTGGTTTCAGTACAGGTTTTTTTCCTCAAAACAACTCTGAAAGGATTAGAGCTTCAATTCTGTGTGATTCCGCGCTCCTCTGGTGAAGCACAGCACCCCACGTGGTGTTGGTGGTTCCATGTGTGTTGGTGAGGTCACCAAAACCTCAGAAACACGAAAGCACGTCATGGACCCAACCAGGATACTAGATACCGGCTATTTCTGTATTCACTGAGCTATTTGGGAAGAAGGAATTTTATGATTTAAAAAAAAAAAAATCTATGTATCAAGACAGAGATTATTTTTTTCTTATCATAACACCAAAAGGAAACTAGTGCAACTTTTGGCAAATTAGAAACAGGCTTGAGTATTAGACTTTACATTGATGGTACTTGGGTATTAATCCATTAAAGTAATCAAAAGAGCTTAAATAAGAATCTGAAGGCTGCAATATATATGTCAATGAACAAGCTGTAAAACTTCCTGAAAAGGTGATTTCAAAGCCATATTGCCCAAGCTTGGCAAATTGCATATTTAATTATTTTGTCAGTCCCTCTTTCTACTCTAATCTTTCGGTGAAATACCTTTAGACATATGAAATCAGTTAAGATAATTAGGGTATGATGGAATTAGGTGTTACTTGATTTTTAAGAAAGATACCATCCTCTGCCTTGGTATAAAATGTGTGCAGACCCCAAAAGCTAGACTGTATTGTAATGTTTTCTTTTCTATAAAGATCAAAGGTCTCCAGCCCCTTTCAAGATGTTTGCAGAATTTGTTTCCTAATTATCCCACATTTACTTATTTGTGTGCTGGGACATCAGAGTTAACTCTTTGATTGTAAAGATGAGATGGGACCTTCATCCAGATGACTGCAGGCCAGCGAAAGCCTTGCATCTCTAAATTGATTTTTAGATTACCTGGCTTCTCTAATTCTGATGCTCTGGCACAGTTTAAGGCATGGCAGATGAGGTGTTGTGTTTGCTTTATTTTAATACCCCGGTCCTCTACAGCGAAGATTTGTTTTTCCTCAATAAGAGTTTACACCTTCATTAATATCCTTTACAAGTTTACATGCTCTTCGTAAGCAATAGTAAACTGTTTAGTCTTTGATTTCTTGGGGAGTTGGAACTGTTTTCACCAAACCTTTATGATCTTTCCATGATGTGGTGCCTGAGTTTCTTCAGGAGAAATTTCTATAAAAGTTTTGAAATTAGAATTTTTTGGCTCACTTCATTGACTTTATTTTCCCCCCATCTAGAGAGATATAAAAGACTGACAGGACACACCAGAAATGTGAAAACAGGCTGTAAGGTTTGCAGTTCAGTTGTGAAGTTACAAAAATAAAGTTGATTAGAATAGCATGAAATCTATAAAATAAAAAGTAAGACATTTATAGGGGAAGTCTAATATGAAACATTTTTAAACAATGTGTTTTATTTACTTTTTATACATTTCCTTTCTCATATTCTTTTGAACTTTTTTGAATCTTCTCATATGTTTCCTAATTACATTTTCCTCTGCGACTCCTGTCTCTATTTTTTCCGTAGTACCAAGGGGGCTGGCTTTCTCTTGGATTGTTTTTTGGGTTTGTGTTTGTTTTTTCTTTGAAAAATCAAGATGCTACGTCAAGCTTTTCTGCGGGACTATTTGCGGCGGCACCCGCCGGGATGCGGGAACGGCAGCTCCGGCGGCCACGTGGGAGGCGGGTGGGACAC